>NW_025228287.1:56263-57379 GCF_018294505.1 Triticum aestivum | reverse complement strand
ATGGTTAGGGTTTGGGTCGCCTCAGGGGATAAGGGAGTGGGGATGGGCCGGCCGGCTATGGGAGTGGCCGACTGGGCCGGCCTGTTGGGTCGGGGCCTAGTGGGGGGGGGGTTACTTTCTTTTCTTATCTATGTATTTTCTTTCTTTTATTTATTTCCTTTTCTGTTTTGGCTAATTGTTTGGGCACCAAATGAGTTTTGTAAAATATGAGAGTTGGCCCAAAATTCACAACACAATATATCCTACCACCAAAAACTAGTTTGGGGTAATTATCATTTCATATTTATTTTTTTATTAATAAAAAGGTTAGTACATATTGTTTTCAGCCACTGTTTGAGGTTGTTTAAGTCACTTATCAAATTTCAATAATGTTGTTTACAATTTTATCATAGCCTCTGATTTATCTACTATTTATCGAACATTTTAGTTTTAATATTTGAAAAACTTTTATTGTTTGCTTGATTTTGATTCTGAATTTGAATCGGTTTCGAACTAACGCAAGATTACTAACAGTAATCAAAGTGACGTGGCATCGTTAACGTGGGATTACTGTAGCCTAATTATCCGGGCGTCACAAGTTTAAAAAACATTAAAGTGCCCGTGTACAAGATGAGTTCTCGTCCGAAACCCTGATACTCCGAAAGAGATTGTCCATTTTGTACACGAAGTGCGTCTAGTTTTTGCCGTAACCCTCTCTACTCTTTTGCACATGCTATGCGGGTGAAATCATGATACCATGCCAAGTTTCAACATTTTCACAGTTCATTTTGTAGTGATTTTCAATTTCATGGTCATTTAGCTCTCTAAACAATTAGGTAAATGACTGAAAAACAACAAATGATGTCAAAACATTTTGGAAATTTATGATGTCGCTTTGAATGCTGCATAATGAACACAAAAGAAGCCCAGAGTTTAAATAAGTTTAAAAAACATTGAAGTGCCCGTGTAACAGATGAGTTCTTTTCCGAAACCCTAATACTCCGAAAGAGATTGTCCAGTGTGTACACGAAGTGCGTCCAGTTTTTGCCGTGACCCTCTCTACTCTTTCCACATGCTATGCGGGTGAAATGATGATACCATGCCAAGTTTCAACATTTTCAAAGTTAATTTTGTAGT
>NW_025228287.1:55793-56176 GCF_018294505.1 Triticum aestivum | reverse complement strand
TAGTTTGTACACGAAGTGTGTCCAGTTTTTGTCGTGACCCTATCTACTCTTTTGCACATGCTATGCGGGTGAAATGATGATACCATGCAAAATTTCAACATTTTCAGAATTCATTTTGTAGTGATTTTCTATTTCATGGTCATTTAGCTCTTTAAACAATTAGGTAAATGACTGAAACACAACAAATGATGCCGAAACATGTTGGAAATTGATGACGTCACTTTGAATGCTGCATATTGAACACAAAAGAAGTCCGGAGTTCAAATAAGTTTAAAAAACCTTGAAGTGCCCGTGTAACAGATGAGTTCTCGTCCGAAACCCTGATACTCCGAAAGAGATTGTTCATTTTGTACACAAAGTGCGTCTAGTTTTTGCCGTGACCC
>NW_025228287.1:54125-55741 GCF_018294505.1 Triticum aestivum | reverse complement strand
GTGTAACAGATGAGTTCTCGTCCGAAACCCTGATACTCCGAAAGAGATTGTCCATTTTGTACACGAAGCGCGTCTAGTTTTTGCCGTAACCCTCTCTACTCTTTTGCACATGCTATGCGGGTGAAATCATGATACCATGCCAAGTTTCAACATTTTCACAGTTCATTTTGTAGTGATTTTTGAATTTCACAGTCATTTAGCTCTCTAAACAATTAGGTAAATGACTGAAAAACAACAAATGAGGTCAGAACACGTTGGAAATTGATGGCGTGACTTTGAATGCTGCATACTAAACACAAAAGAAGTCCGGAGTTCAAATAAGTTTAAAAAACATTGAAGTGCCCGTGTAACAGATGAGTTCTCGTTCGAAACCCTGATACTCCGAAAGACATTGTCTAGTTTGTACACGAAGTGTGTCCAGTTTTTGTCGTGACCCTATCTACTCTTTTGCACATGCTATGCGGGTGAAATGATGATACCATGCAAAATTTCAACATTTTCACAGTTCATTTTGTAGTGATTTTCAATTTCATGGTCATTTAGCTCTTTAAACAATTCGGTAAATGACTGAAACACAACAAATGATGTCGAAACATGTTGGAAATTGAAGACGTCACTTTGAATGCTGCATATTGAACACAAAAGAAGTCCGGTGTTCAAACAAGTTTAAAAACATTGAAGTGCCCGTGTAACAGATGAGTTCTCATCCGAAACCCTGATACTACGAAAGAGATTGTCCAGTTTATACACGAGGTACATCCAGTTTTTGCCGTGACCCTCTCTACTCTTTCGCACATGCTATGTGGGTGAAATCATGATACCATGCCAAGTTTCAACATTTTCATAGTTCATTTTGTAGTGATTTTCAATTTCACGGTCATTTAGCTCTCCTAAACAATTAGGTAAATGACTGAAAAACAACAAATGATGTCAGAACATGTTGGAAATTGATGGCGTCGCTTTCAATGCTACATACTGAACACAAAAGAAGTCCGGAGTTCAAATATGTTTAAAAAACATTGAAGTGCCTATGTAACAGATGAGTTCTCGTCTGAAACCCTGATACTCCGAAAGAGATTGTCCATTTTGTACACGAAGCGCGTCTAGTTTTTGCCGTAACCCTCTCTACTCTTTTGCACATGCTATGCGGGTGAAATCATGATACCATGCCAAGTTTCAACATTTTCACAGTTCATTTTGTAGTGATTTTCAATTTCACAGTCATTTAGCTCTCTAAACAATTAGGTAAATGCCTGAAAAACAACAAATGATGTCAGAACATGTTGGAAATTGATGACGTCACTTTGAATGCTGCATACTAAACACAAAAGAAGTCCGGAGTTCAAATAAGTTTAAAAAACATTGAAGTGCCCGTGTAACAGATGAGTTCTCGTTCAAAACCCTGATACTCCGAAAGACATTGTCTAGTTTGTACACGAAGTGTGTCCAGTTTTTGTCGTGACCCTATCTACTCTTTTGCACATGCTATGCGGGTGAAATGATGATACCATGCAAAATTTCAACATTTTCAGAATTCATTTTGTAGTGATTTTCTATTTCATGGTCATTTAGCTCTTTAAACAATTAGGTAAATGACTGAAACACAACAAATGATG
>NW_025228287.1:52914-53508 GCF_018294505.1 Triticum aestivum | reverse complement strand
AACAGATGAGTTCTTTTCTGAAACCCTGATACTCTGAAAGAGAATGTCCAGTTTGTACACGAAGTGTGTCCATTTTTTGCCGTGACCCTCTCTACTCTTTCGCACATGCTATGCGGGTTAAATGATGATACCATGCCAAGTTTCAACATTTTCATAGTTCATTTTGTAGTGATTTTTAATTTCATGGTCATTTAGCTCTCTAAACAATTAGGTAAATGACTGAAAAACAACAAATGATGTCAGAACATGTTGGAAATTGATGACGTCACTTTGAATGCTGCATACTAAACACAAAAGAAGTCCGGAGTTCAAATAAGTTTAAAAAACATTGAAGTGCCCGTGTAACAGATGAGTTCTCGTCCGAAACCCTGATACTCCGAAAGAGATTGTCCAGTTTATACATGAAGTACATCCAGTTTTTGCCATGACCCTCTCTACTCTTTCGCACATGCTATGTGGGTGAAATCATGATACCATGCCAAGTTTCAACATTTTCACAGTTCATTTTGTAGTGATTTTCAATTTCACGGTCATTTAGCTCTCCTAAGCAATTAGGTAAATGACTGCAAAACAACAAATGATGTCAGAACATGT
>NW_025228287.1:51682-52252 GCF_018294505.1 Triticum aestivum | reverse complement strand
TCAATTTCATGGTCATTTAGCTCTCTAAACAATTAGGTAAATGACTGAAAAACAACAAATGATGTCAGAACATGTTGGAAATTGATGACGTCGCTTTGAATGCTGCATACTGAATACAAAAGAAGCCCGGAGTTCAAATAAGTTTAAAAAACATTGAAGTGCCCGTGTAACAGATGAGTTCTTTTCCGAAACCCTGATACTCTGAAAGAGAATGTCCAGTTTGTACACGAAGTGTGTCCAGTTTTTGCCGTGACCCTCTCTACTCTTTCGCACATGCTATGCGGGTTAAATGATGATACCATGCCAAGTTTCAACATTTTCATAGTTCATTTTGTAGTGATTTTTAATTTCATGGTCATTTAGCTCTCTAAACAATTAGGTAAATGACTGAAAAACAACAAATGATGTCAGAACATGTTGGAAATTGATGACGTCACTTTGAATGCTGCATACTAAACACAAAAGAAGTCCGGAGTTCAAATAAGTTTAAAAAACATTGAAGTGCCCGTGTAACAGATGAGTTCTCGTCCGAAACCCTGATACTCCGAAAGAGATTGTCCAGTTTATACA
>NW_025228287.1:51145-51652 GCF_018294505.1 Triticum aestivum | reverse complement strand
TTTTGCCATGACCCTCTCTACTCTTTCGCACATGCTATGTGGGTGAAATCATGATACCATGCCAAGTTTCAACATTTTCACAGTTCATTTTGTAGTGATTTTCAATTTCACGGTCATTTAGCTCTCCTAAGCAATTAGGTAAATGACTGCAAAACAACAAATGATGTCAGAACATGTTGGAAATTGAAGACTTCGCTTTCAATGCTACATACTGAACACAAAAGAATTCCGGAGTTCAAATAAGTTTAAAAACATTGAAGTGCCTATGTAACAGATGAGTTCTCGTCCGAAACCCTGATACTCCGAAAGAGATTGCCCATTTTGTACACGAAGTGCGTCTAGTTTTTGCCGTGACCCTCTCTACTCTTTCGCACATGCTATGCGGGTGAAATCATGATACCATGCCATGTTTCAACATTTTCACAGTTCATTTTGTAGTGATTTTCAATTTCACGGTCATTTAGCTCTCTAAACAATTAGGTAAATGACTGAAAAACAACAAATGAT
>NW_025228287.1:50746-51135 GCF_018294505.1 Triticum aestivum | reverse complement strand
TCAATTTCATGGTCATTTAGCTCTCTAAACAATTAGGTAAATGACTGAAAAACAACAAATGATGTCAGAACATGTTGGAAATTGATGACGTCGCTTTGAATGCTGCATACTGAATACAAAAGAAGCCCGGAGTTCAAATAAGTTTAAAAAACATTGAAGTGCCCGTGTAACAGATGAGTTCTTTTCCGAAACCCTGATACTCTGAAAGAGAATGTCCAGTTTGTACACGAAGTGTGTCCAGTTTTTGCCGTGACCCTCTCTACTCTTTCGCACATGCTATGCGGGTTAAATGATGATACCATGCCAAGTTTCAACATTTTCATAGTTCATTTTGTAGTGATTTTTAATTTCATGGTCATTTAGCTCTCTAAACAATTAGGTAAATGACT
>NW_025228287.1:50043-50736 GCF_018294505.1 Triticum aestivum | reverse complement strand
CCGAAACCCTGATACTCCGAAAGAGATTGTCCAGTTTGTAGACGAAGTGCATCTAGTTTTTGCCGTGACCCTCTCTACTCTTTCGCACATGCTATGCGGGTGAAATCATGATACCATGCCATGTTTCAACATTTTCACAGTTCATTTTGTAGTGATTTTCAATTTCACGGTCATTTAGCTCTCTAAACAATTAGGTAAATGACTGAAAAACAACAAATGATGTCAAAACATGTTGGAAATTGATGACGTCTCTTTGAATGCTGCATACTGAACACAAAAGAAGCCCGGAGTTCAAATAAGTTTAAAAACATTGAAGTGCCCGTGTAACATATGAGTTCTCGTCTGAAACCCTGATACTCCGAAAGAGATTGTCCAGTTTGTACACGAAGCGCGTCTAGTTTTTGCCGTAACCCTCTCTACTCTTTTGCACATGCTATGCGGGTGAAATCATGATACCATGCCAAGTTTCAACATTTTCACAGTTCATTTTGTAGTGATTTTTGAATTTGACGGTCATTTAGCTCTCTAAACAATTAGGTAAATGCCTGAAAAACAACAAATGATGTCAGAACATGTTGGAAATTGATGATGTCACTTTGAATGCTGCATACTAAACACAAAAGAAGTCCGGAGTTCAAATAAGTTTAAAAAACATTGAAGTGCCCGTGTAACAGATGAGTTCTCGTTCGAAAC
>NW_025228287.1:49398-50011 GCF_018294505.1 Triticum aestivum | reverse complement strand
TATCTACTCTTTTGCACATGCTATGCGGGTGAAATGATGATACCATGCAAAATTTCAACATTTTCAGAATTCATTTTGTAGTGATTTTCTATTTCATGGTCATTTAGCTCTTTAAACAATTAGGTAAATGACTGAAACACAACAAATGATGTCGAAACATGTTGGAAATTGATGACGTCACTTTGAATGCTGCATATTGAACACAAAAGAAGTCCGGAGTTCAAATAAGTTTAAAAAACCTTGAAGTGCCCGTGTAACAGATGAGTTCTCGTCCGAAACCCTGATACTCCGAAAGAGATTGTTCATTTTGTACACAAAGTGCGTCTAGTTTTTGCCGTGACCCTCTCTACTCTTTCGCACATGCTATGTGGGTGAAATCATGATACCATGCCAAGTTACAACATTTTCACAGTTCATTTTGTAGTGATTTTCAATTTCATGGTCATTTAGCTCTCTAAACAATTAGGTAAATGACTGAAAAACAACAAATGATGTCAGAACATGTTGGAAATTGATGACGTCGCTCTGAATGCTGCATACTAAACACAAAAGAAGTCCGGAGTTCAAATAAGTTTAAAAAACATTGAAGTGCCCGTGTAACAGATGAGTTCTC
>NW_025228287.1:44689-45937 GCF_018294505.1 Triticum aestivum | reverse complement strand
TCAATTTCATGGTCATTTAGCTCTCTAAACAATTAGGTAAATGACTGAAAAACAACAAATGATGTCAGAACATGTTGGAAATTGATGACGTCGCTTTGAATGCTGCATACTGAATACAAAAGAAGCCCGGAGTTCAAATAAGTTTAAAAAACATTGAAGTGCCCGTGTAACAGATGAGTTCTTTTCCGAAACCCTGATACTCTGAAAGAGAATGTCCAGTTTGTACACGAAGTGTGTCCAGTTTTTGCCGTGACCCTCTCTACTCTTTCGCACATGCTATGCGGGTTAAATGATGATACCATGCCAAGTTTCAACATTTTCATAGTTCATTTTGTAGTGATTTTTAATTTCATGGTCATTTAGCTCTCTAAACAATTAGGTAAATGACTAAAAAACAACAAAAGATGTCAGAACATGTTGGAAATTGATGACGTCACTTTGAATGCTGCATACTAAACACAAAAGAAGTCCGGAGTTCAAATAAGTTTAAAAAACATTGAAGTGCCCGTGTAACAGATGAGTTCTCGTCCGAAACCCTGATACTCCGAAAGAGATTGTCCAGTTTATACACGAAGTACATCCAGTTTTTGCCATGACCCTCTCTACTCTTTCGCACATGCTATGTGGGTGAAATCATGATACCATGCCAAGTTTCAACATTTTCACAGTTCATTTTGTAGTGATTTTCAATTTCACGGTCATTTAGCTCTCCTAAGCAATTAGGTAAATGACTGCAAAACAACAAATGATGTCAGAACATGTTGGAAATTGAAGACGTCGCTTTCAATGCTACATACTGAACACAAAAGAATTCCGGAGTTCAAATAAGTTTAAAAACATTGAAGTGCCTATGTAACAGATGAGTTCTCGTCCGAAACCCTGATACTCCGAAAGAGATTGTCCATTTTGTACACGAAGTGCGTCTAGTTTTTGCCGTGACCCTCTCTACTCTTTCGCACATGCTATGCGGGTGAAATCATGATACCATGCCATGTTTCAACATTTTCACAGTTCATTTTGTAGTGATTTTCAATTTCACGGTCATTTAGCTCTCTAAACAATTAGGTAAATGACTGAAAAACAACAAATGATGTCAAAACATGTTGGAAATTGATGACGTCTCTTTGAATGCTGCATACTGAACACAAAAGAAGCCCGGAGTTCAAATAAGTTTAAAAACATTGAAGTGCCCGTGTAACAGATGAGTTCTTTTCCGAAACCCTGATACTCCGAAAGAGATTGTCCAGT
>NW_025228287.1:36461-44314 GCF_018294505.1 Triticum aestivum | reverse complement strand
GGTCATTTAGCTCTCTAAACAATTAGGTAAATGACTGAGAAACAACAAATGATGTCAGAACATGTTGGAAATTGATGACGTCGCTTTGAATGCTGCATACTGAACACAAAAGAAGTCCGGAGTTCAAATAAGTTTAAAAAACCTTGAAGTGCCCGTGTAACAGATGAGTTCTCGTCCGAAACCCTGATACTCCGAAAGAGATTGTCCATTTTGTACACAAAGTGCGTCTAGTTTTTGCTGTGACCCTCTCTACTCTTTCGCACATGCTATGTGGGTGAAATCATGATACCATGCCAAGTTTCAACATTTTCACAGTTCATTTTGTAGTGATTTTCAATTTCACGGTCATTTAGCTCTCCTAAGCAATTAGGTAAATGACTGAGAAACAACAAATGATGTCAGAACATGTTGGAAATTGATGACGTCGCTTTCAATGCTACATACTGAACACAAAAGAATTCCGGAGTTCAAATATGTTCAAAAACATTGAAGTGCCTATGTAACAGATGAGTTCTCGTCTGAAACCCTGATACTCCGAAAGAGATTCTCCAGTTTGTACACGAAGTGCATCCAGTTTTTGCCGTGACCCTCTCTACTCTTTCGCACATGCTATGCTAGTGAAATCATGATACCATGCCAAGTTTCAACATTTTCACAATTCATTTTGTAGTGATTTTCAATTTCACGGTCATTTAGCTCTCTAAACAATTAGGTAAATGACTGAAAAACAACAAATGATGTCAAAACATGTTGGAAATTGATGACGTCTCTTTGAATGCTGCATACTAAACACAAAAGAAGCCCGAAGTTCAAATAAGTTTAAAAACATTGAAGTGCCCGTGTAACAGATGAGTTCTTTTGCAAAACCCTGATACTCCGAAAGAGATTGTCCAGTTTGTAGAGGAAGTGCGTCTAGTTTTTGCCATGACCCTCTCTACGCTTTCGCACATGCTATGCGGTTGAAATAATGATTCCATGCCAAGTTTCAACATTTTCAGAGTTCATTTTGTAGTGATTTTTTATTTCACGGTCATTTAGCTCTCTAAACAATTAGGTAAATGACTGAGAAACAACAAATGATGTCAGAACATGTTGGAAATTGATGACGTCGCTCTGAATGCTGCATACTGAACACAAAAGAAGTCCGGAGTTCAAATGAGTTTAAAAAACCTTGAAGTGCCCGTGTAACAGATGAGTTCTCGTCCGAAACCCTAATACTCCGAAAGAGATTGTCCATTTTGTACACGAAGTGCGTCTAGTTTTTGCCGTGACCCTCTCTACTCTTTTGCACATGCTATGCGTGTGAAATCGTGATACCATGCCAAGTTTCAACATTTTCACAGTTCATTTTGTAGTGATTTTCAATTTCACGGTCATTTAGCTCTCTAAACAATTAGGTAAATGACTGAAAAACAACAAATGATGTCAAAACATGTTCGAAATTGATGACGTCTCTTTGAATGCTGCATACTGAACACCAAAGAAGCCCGAAGTTCAAATAAGTTTAAAAACATTGAAGTGCCCATGTAACAGATGAGTTCTTTTCCGAAACCCTGATACTCCGAAAGAGATTGTCCAGTTTGTAGACGAAGTGCGTCTAGTTTTTGCCGTGACCCTCTCTACGCTTTCGCACATGCTATGCGGGTGAAATAATGATACCATGCCAAGTTTCAACATTTTCAGAGTTCATTTTGTAGTGATTTTTTATTTCACGGTCATTTAGCTCTCTAAACAATTAGGTAAATGACTGAGAAACAACAAATGATGTCAGAACATGTTTGGAAATTGATGACGTCGCTCTGAATGCTGCATACTGAACACAAAAGAAGTTTGGAGTTCAAATAAGTTTAAAAAACATTGAAGTGCCCGTGTAATAGATGAGTTCTCATCCAAAAGCCTGATACTCCGAAAGAGATTGTCCAATTTGTACAGGAAGTGCGTCTAGTGTTTGCCGTGACCGTCTCTACTCTTTCGCACATGCTATGCGGATGAAATGATGAATCCATGCCAAGTTTCAACATTTCCACAGTTAATTTTGTAGTGATTTTCAATTTCACGGTCATTTAGCTTTCTAAACAATTAGGTAAATGACTGAAAAACAACAAATGATGTCAGAACACGTTGGAAATTGATGACGTCACTTTGAATGCTGCATACTAAACACAAAAGAAGTCCGGAGTTCAAATAAGTTTAAAAAACATTAAAGTGCCCGTGTAACAGATGAGTTCTCGTCCGAAACCCTGATACTCCGAAAGAGATTGTCCATTTTGTACACGAAGTGCGTCTAGTTTTTTTCCGTAACCCTATCTACTCTTTTGCACATGCTATGCGGGTGAAATCATGATACCATGCCAAGTTTCAACATTTTCACAGTTCATTTTGTAGTGATTTTCAATTTCATGGTCATTTAGCTCTCTAAACAATTAGGTAAATGACTGAAAAACAACGAATGATGTCAGAACATGTTGGAAATTGATGAACTCGCTTTCAATGCTACATACTGAACACAAAAGAATTCTGGAGTTCAAATATGTTCAAAAACATTGAAGTGCCTATGTAACAGATGAGTTCTCGTCTGAAACCCTGATACTCCGAAAGAGATTCTCCAGTTTGTACACGAAGTGCATCCAGTTTTTGCCATGACCCTCTCTTCTCTTTCGCACATGCTATTCTAGTGAAATCATGATACCATGCCAAGTTTCAACATTTTCACAATTCATTTTGTAGTGATTTTCAATTTCACGGTCATTTAGCTCTCTAAACAATTAGGTAAATGACTGAAAAACAACAAATGATGTCAAAACATGTTGGAAATTGATGACGTCGCTTTGAATGCTGCATAATGAACACAAAAGAAGCCCGAAGTTCAAATAAGTTTAAAAAACATTGAAGTGCCCGTGTAACAGATGAGTTCTTTTCCGAAACCCTGATACTCCGAAAGAGATTGTCCAGTTTGTACACGAAGTGCGTCTAGTTTTTGCCGTGACCCTCTCTACGCTTTCGCACATGCTATGCGGGTGAAATAATGATACCATGCCAAGTTTCAACATTTTCAGAGTTTATTTTGTGGTGATTTTCTATTTCACGGTCATTCAGCTCTCTAAACAATTAGGTAAATGACTGAAAAACAACAAATGATGTCAGAACATGTTGGAAATTGATGACGTCGCTCTGAATGCTGCATACTGAACACAAAAGAAGTCCGGAGTTCAAATAAGTTTAAAAAAGCTTGAAGTGCCCGTGTAACAGATGAGTTCTCGTCCGAAACCCTGATACTCCGAAAGAGATTGTCCATTTTGTACACGTAGTGCGTCTAGTTTTTGCCGTGACCCTCTCTACTCTTTTGCACATGCTATGCGGGTGAAATCATGATACCATGCCAAGTTTCAACATTTTCACAGTTCATTTTGTAGTGATTTTCAATTTCGTGGTCATTTAGCTCTATAAACAATTAGGTAAATGACTGAAAAACAACAAATGATGTCAGAACATGTTGGAAATTGATGACGTCGCTTTGAATGCTGCATACTGAACACAAAAGAAGTTTGGAGTTCAAATAAGTTTAAAAAACATTGAAGTGCCCGTGTAATAGATGAGTTCTCATCCAAAAGCCTAATACCCCGAAAGAGATTGTCCAGTTTGTACACGAAGTGCGTCCAGTTTTTGCCGTAACCCTCTCTACTCTTTTGCACATGCTATGTGGGTGAAATGATGATACGATGCCAAGTTTCAGCATTTTCGCAGTTCATTTTGTAATGATTTTCAATTTCATGGTCATTTAGCTCTTTAAACAATTAGGTAAATGACTGAAAAACAACAAATGATGTCAAAACATGTTGGAAATTGATGACGTCGCTTTGAATGCTGCATACTGAACACAAAAGAAGCCCGGAGTTCAAATAAGTTTAAAAAACATTGAAGTGCCCGTGTAACAGATGAGTTCTCGTCCGAAAGCCTGATACTCCGAAAGAGATTGTCCAGTTTGTACAGGAAGTGCGTCTAGTGTTTGCCGTGACCGTCTCTACTCTTTCGCACATGCTATGCGGGTGAAATGATGATTCCATGCCAAGTTTCAACATTTTCACAGTTAATTTTGTAGTGATTTTCAATTTCAAGGTCATTTAGCTTTCTAAACAATTAGGTAAATGACTGAAAAACAACAAATGATGTCAGAACACGTTGGAAATTGATGACGTCACTTTGAATGCTGCATACTGAACACAAAAGAAGTCCGAGTTCAAATAAGTTTAAAAAACATTGAAGTGCCCGTGTAACAGATGAGTTCTCGTCCGAAACCCTGATACTCCGAAAGAGATTGTCCATTTTGTACACGAAGTGCGTCTAGTGTTTGCCGTGATCGTCTCTACTCTTTCGCACATGCTATGCGGGTGAAATGATGATTCCATGCCAAGTTTCGACATTTTCATAGTTAATTTTGTAGTGATTTTCAATTTCACGGTCATTTAGCTTTCTAAACAATTAGGTAAATGACTGAAAAACAACAAATGATGTAAGAACATATTGGAAATTGATGACATCACTTTGAATGCTGCATAATACACACAAAAGAAGTCCGGAGTTCAAATAAGTTTAAAAAACATTAAAGTGCCCGTGTAACAGATGAGTTCTCGTCCGAAACCCTGATACTCCGAAAGAGATTGTCCATTTTGTACACGAAGTGCGTCTAGTTTTTTTCCGTAACCCTATCTACTCTTTTGCACATGCTATGCGGGTGAAATCATGATACCATGCCAAGTTTCAACATTTTCACAGTTCATTTTGTAGTGATTTTCAATTTCATGGTCATTTAGCTCTCTAAACAATTAGGTAAATGACTGAAAAACAACGAATGATGTCAGAACATGTTGGAAATTGATGAACTCGCTTTCAATGCTACATACTGAACACAAAAGAATTCCGGAGTTCAAATATGTTTAAAAACATTGAAGTGCCTATGTAACAGATGAGTTCTCGTATGAAACCCTGATACTCCGAAAGAGATTCTCCAGTTTGTACATGAAGTGCATCCAGTTTTTGCCGTGACCCTCTCTACTCTTTCGCACATGCTATGCTAGTGAAATCATGATACCATGCCAAGTTTCAACATTTTCACAATTCATTTTGTAGTGATTTTCAATTTCACGGTCATTTAGCTCTCTAAACAATTAGGTAAATGACTGAAAAACAACAAATGATGTCAAAACATGTTGGAAATTGATGACGTCGCTTTGAATACTTCATAATGAACACAAAAGAAGCCCGGAGTTCAAATAAGTTTAAAAAACATTGAAGTGCCCGTGTAACAGATGAGTTCTCGTCCGAAACCCTGATACTCCGAAAGAGATTGTCCATTTTGTACACGAAGTGCCTCTAGTTTTTTTCCGTGACCCTCTCTACGCTTTCGCACATGCTATGCGGGTGAAATCATGATACCATGGCAAGTTTCAACATTTTCACAGTTCATTTTGTAGTGATTTTCTATTTCACGGTCATTTAGCTCTCTAAACAATTAGGTAAATGACTGAAAAACAACGAGTGATGTCAGAACATGTTGGAAATTGATGACATCGCTTTGAATGCTGCATTCTGAATACAAAAGAAGTTCGGAGTTCAAATAAGTTTAAAAAACATTGAAGTGCCTATGTAACAGATGAGTTCTCGTCCGAAAGCCCGATACTCCGAAAGAGATTGTCCAGTGTGTACACGAAGTGCGTCCAGTTTTTGCCGTGACCCTATCTCCTCTTTCGCACATGTTATGCGGTTGAAATGATGATACCATGCCAAGTTTCAGCATTTTCACAGTTCATTTTGTAGTGATTTTCAATTTCACGGTCATTTAGCTCTCTAAACAATTAGGTAAATGACTGAAAAACAACAAATGATGTCAGAACATGTTGGAAATTGATGACGCCGCTTTGAATGCTGCATACTAAACACAAAAAAAGCCCGGAGTTCAAATAAGTTTAAAAAACATGGAAGTGCCCGTGTAACAGATGAGTTCTCGTCCGAAACCCTGATACTCCGAAAGAGATTGTCCAGATTGTACAGGAAGTGCGTCTAGTGTTTGCCGTGACCGTCTCTACTCTTTCGCACATGCTATGCGGGTGAAATGATGATTCCATGCCAAGTTTCAACATTTTCACAGTTAATTTTGTAGTGATTTTCAATTTCACGGTCATTTAGCTTTCTAAACAATTAGGTAAATGACTGAAAAACAACAAATGATGTCAGAACACTTGATGACGTCACTTTGAATGCTGCATACTAAACACAAAAGAAGTCCGGAGTTCAAATAAGTTTAAAAAACATTAAAGTGCCCGTGTAACAGATGAGTTCTCGTCCGAAACCCTGATACTCCGAAAGAGATTGTCCATTTTGTACACGAAGTGCGTCTAGTTTTTTTCCGTAACCCTATCTACTCTTTTGCACATCCTATGCGGGTGAAATCATGATACCATGCCAAGTTTCAACATTTTCACAGTTCATTTTGTAGTGATTTTCAATTTCATGGTCATTTAGCTCTCTAAACAATTAGGTAAATGACTGAAAAACAACGAATGATGTCAGAACATGTTGGAAATTGATGAACTCGCTTTCAATGCTACATACTGAACACAAAAGAATTCTGGAGTTCAAATATGTTTAAAAACATTGAAGTGCCTATGTAACAGATGAGTTCTCGTATGAAACCCTGATACTCCGAAAGAGATTCTCCAGTTTGTACATGAAGTGCATCCAGTTTTTGCCGTGACCCTCTCTACTCTTTCGCACATGCTATGCTAGTGAAATCATGATACCATGCCAAGTTTCAACATTTTCACAATTCATTTTGTAGTGATTTTCAATTTCACGGTCATTTAGCTCTCTAAACAATTAGGTAAATGACTGAAAAACAACAAATGATGTCAAAACATGTTGGAAATTGATGACGTCGCTTTGAATACTGCATAATGAACACAAAAGAAGCCCGGAGTTCAAATAAGTTTAAAAAACATTGAAGTGCCCGTGTAACAGATGAGTTCTTTTCCGAAACCCTGATACTCCGAAAGAGATTGTCCAGTTTGTACACGAAGTGCGTCTAGTTTTTGCCGTGACCCTCTCTACGCTTTCGCACATGCTATGCGGGTGAAATAATGATACCATGCCAAGTTTCAACATTTTCAGAGTTCATTTTGTAGTGATTTTCTATTTCACGGTCATTTAGCTCTCTAAACAATTAGGTAAATGACTGCAAAACAACGAATGATGTCAGAACATGTTGGAAATTGATGAACTCGCTTTCAATGCTACATACTGAACACAAAAGAATTCTGGAGTTCAAATATGTTTAAAAACATTGAAGTGCCTATGTAACAGATGAGTTCTCGTATGAAACCCTGATACTCCGAAAGAGATTCTCCAGTTTGTACATGAAGTGCATCCAGTTTTTGCCGTGACCCTCTCTACTCTTTCGCACATGCTATGCTAGTGAAATCATGATACCATGCCAAGTTTCAACATTTTCACAATTCATTTTGTAGTGATTTTCAATTTCACGGTCATTTAGCTCTCTAAACAATTAGGTAAATGACGGAAAAACAACAAATGATGTCAAAACATGTTGGAAATTGATGACGTCGCTTTGAATACTGCATAATGAACACAAAAGAAGCCCGGAGTTCAAATAAGTTTAAAAAACATTGAAGTGCCCGTGTAACAGATGAGTTCTTTTCCGAAACCCTGATACTCCGAAAGAGATTGTCCAGTTTGTACACGAAGTGCGTCTAGTTTTTGCCGTGACCCTCTCTACGCTTTCGCACATGCTATGCGGGTGAAATAATGATACCATGCCAAGTTTCAACATTTTCAGAGTT
>NW_025228287.1:33349-34484 GCF_018294505.1 Triticum aestivum | reverse complement strand
TGCCCGTGTAACAGATGAGTTCTCGTCCGAAACCCTGATACTCCGAAAGAGATTGTCCAGTTTATACACGAAGTGCGTCCAGTTTTTTCCGTGACCCTCTCTCCTCTTTCGCACATGTTATGCGGGTGAAATGATGATACCATGCCAAGTTTCAACATCTTCACAATTAATTTTGTAGTGATTTTCAATTTCACGGTCATTTAGCTTTCTAAACAATTAGGTAAATGACTGAAAAACAACAAATGATGTCAGAACACGTTGGAAATTGATGACGTCACTTTGAATGCTGCATACTAAACACAAAAGAAGTCCGGAGTTCAAATAAGTTTAAAAAACATTAAAGTGCCCGTGTAACAGATGAGTTCTCGTCCGAAACCCTGATACTCCGAAAGAGATTGTCCATTTTGTACACGAAGTGCGTCTAGTTTTTTTCCGTAACCCTATCTACTCTTTTGCACATGCTATGCGGGTGAAATCATGATACCATGCCAAGTTTCAACATTTTCACAGTTCATTTTGTAGTGATTTTCAATTTCATGGTCATTTAGCTCTCTAAACAATTAGGTAAATGACTGAAAAACAACAAATGATGTCAGAACATGTTGGAAATTGATGACATCGCTTTGAATGCTGCATTCTGAATACAAAAGAAGTTCGGAGTTCAAATAAGTTTAAAAAACATTGAAGTGCCCGTGTAATAGATGAGTTCTCATCTGAAAGCCTGATACTCTGAAAGAGATTGTCCAGTGTGTACACGAAGTGCGTCCAGTTTTTGCCGTGACCCTATCTCCTCTTTCGCACATGTTATGCGGGTGAAATGATGATACCATGCCAAGTTTCAACATTTTCAAAGTTAATTTTGTAGTGATTTTCAATTTCACGGTCATTTAGCTCTCTAAACAATTAGGTAAATGACTGAAAAACAACAAATGATGTCAGAACACGTTGGAAATTGATGACGTCGCTTTGAATGCTGCATACTGAACACAAAAGAAGCCCGGAGTTCAAATAAGTTTAAAAAACATTGAAGTGCCCGTGTAATAGATGAGTTCTCATCCAAAAGCCTGATACTCCGAAAGAGATTGTCCAGTTTGAACAGGAAGTGCGTCTAGTGTTTGCCGTGACCCTCTCTACT
>NW_025228287.1:31686-33202 GCF_018294505.1 Triticum aestivum | reverse complement strand
CTTTCGCACATGCTATGCGGGTGAAATGATGATTCCATGCCAAGTTTCAACATTTTCACAGTTAATTTTGTACTGATTTTCAATTTCACGGTCATTTAGCTTTCTAAACAATTAGGTAAATGACTGAAAAACAACAAATGATGTCAGAACACGTTGGAAATTGATGACGTCACTTTGAATGCTGCATACTAAACACAAAAGAAGTCCGGAGTTCAAATAAGTTTAAAAAACATTAAAGTGCCCGTGTAAACAGATGAGTTCTCGTCCGAAACCCTGATACTCCGAAAGAGATTGTCCATTTTGTACATGAAGTGCGTCTAGTTTTTTTCCGTAACCCTATCTACTCTTTTGCACATGCTATGCGGGTGAAATCATGATACCATGCCAAGTTTCAACATTTTCACAGTTCATTTTGTAGTGATTTTCAATTTCATGGTCATTTAGCTCTCTAAACAATTAGGTAAATGACTGAAAAACAACGAATGATGTCAGAACATGTTGGAAATTGATGAACTCGCTTTCAATGCTACATACTGAACACAAAAGAATTCCGGAGTTCAAATATGTTTAAAAACATTGAAGTGCCTATGTAACAGATGAGTTCTCGTCTGAAACCCTGATACTCCGAAAGAGATTCTCCAGTTTGTACACGAAGTACATCCAGTTTTTGCCGTGACCCTCTCTACTCTTTCGCACATGCTATTCGGGTGAAATGATGATACCATGCCAAGTTTCAACATTTTCACAGTTCATTTTGTAGTTATTTTCAATTTCACGGTTATTTAGCTCTCCTAAACAATTAGGTAAATGACTGAAAAACAACAAATGATGTCAGAACATGTTGGAAATTGATGATGTCGCTTTGAATGCTGCATACTGAAAACAAAAGAAGTCGGGAGTTCAAATAAGTTTAAAAAACCTTGAAGTGCCCGTGTAACAGATGAGTTCTCGTCCGAAACCTTGATACTCCGAAAGAGATTGTCCATTTTGTACACGAAGTGTGTCTAGTTTTTGCCGTGACCCTCTCTACTCTTTCGCACATGCTATGCTAGTGAAATCATGATACCATGCCAAGTTTCAACATTTTCACAATTCATTTTGTAGTGATTTTCAATTTCACGGTCATTTAGCTCTCTAAACAATTAGGTAAATGACTGAAAAGGAACAAATGATGTCAAAACATGTTGGAAATTGATGACGTCGCTTTGAATGCTGCATACTGAACACAAAAGAACCCCGGAGTTCAAATAAGTTTAAAAAACATTGAAGTGCCCGTGTAACAGATGAGTTCTCGTCCGAAACCCTGATACTCCGAAAGAGATTGTCCAGTTTATACACGAAGTGCGTCCAGTTTTTGCCGTGACCCTCTCTCCTCTTTCGCACATGTTATGCGGGTGAAATGATGATACCATGCCAAGTTTCAACATCTTCATAATTAATTTCGTAGTGATTTTCAATTTCACGGTCATTTAGCTTTCTAAACAATTAGGTAAATGACTGAAAAACAACAAATGAT
>NW_025228287.1:24722-31676 GCF_018294505.1 Triticum aestivum | reverse complement strand
AACAGATGAGTTCTCGTCCGAAACCCTGATACTCCGAAAGAGATTCTCCAGTTTGTACACGAAGTGCATTCAGTTTTTGCCGTGACCCTCTCTACTCTTTCGCACATGCTATGCTAGTGAAATCATGATACCATGCCAAGTTTCAACATTTTCACAATTCATTTTGTAGTGATTTTCAATTTCACGGTCATTTAGCTCTCTAAACAATTAGGTAAATGACTGAAAAAGAACAAATGATGTCAAAACATGTTGGAAATTGATGACGTCGCTTTGAATGCTGCATACTGAACACAAAAGAAGCCCGGAGTTCAAATAAGTTTAAAAAACATTGAAGTGCCCGTGTAACAGATGAGTTCTCGTCCGAAACCCTGATACTCCGAAAGAGATTGTCCAGTTTATACACGAAGTGCGTCCAGTTTTTGCCGTGACCCTCTCTCCTCTTTCGCACATGTTATGCGGGTGAAATGATGATACCATGCCAAGTTTCAACATCTTCATAATTAATTTCGTAGTGATTTTCAATTTCACGGTCATTTAGCTTTCTAAACAATTAGGTAAATGACTGAAAAACAACAAATGATGTCAGAACACGTTGGAAATTGATGACGTCACTTTGAATGCTGCATACTAAACACAAAAGAAGTCCGGAGTTCAAATAAGTTTAAAAAACATTAAAGTGCCCGTGTAACAGATGACTTCTCGTCCGAAACCCTGATACTCCGAAAGAGATTGTCCATTTTGTACACGAAGTGCGTCTAGTTTTTTTCCGTAACCCTATCTACTCTTTTGCACATGCTATGCGGGTGAAATCATGATACCATGCCAAGTTTCAACATTTTCACAGTTCATTTTGTAGTGATTTTCAATTTCATGGTCATTTAGCTCTCTAAACAATTAGGTAAATGACTGAAAAACAACAAATGATGTCAGAACATGTTGGAAATTGATGACATCACTTTGAATGCTGCATTCTGAATACAAAAGAAGTTCGGAGTTCAAATAATTTTCAAAAACATTGAAGTGCCCGTGTAATAGATGAGTTCTCATCCGAAAGCCTGATACTCCGAAAGAGATTGTCCAGTGTGTACACGAAGTGCGTCCAGTTTTTGCCGTGACCCTATCTCCTCTTTCGCACATGTTATGCGGGTGAAATGATGATACCATGCCAAGTTTCAACATTTTCAAAGTTAATTTTGTAGTGATTTTCAATTTCACGGTCATTTAGCTCTCTAAACAATTAGGTAAATGACTGAAAAACAACAAATGATGTCAGAACATGTTGGAAATTGATGACGTCGCTTTGAATGCTGCATACTGAACACAAAAGAAGCCCGGAGTTCAAATAAGTTTAAAAAACATTGAAGTGCCCGTGTAATAGATGAGTTCTCATCCAAAAGCCTGATACTCCGAAAGAGATTGTCCAGTTTGAACAGGAAGTGCGTCTAGTGTTTGCCGTGACCCTCTCTACTCTTTCGCACATGCTATGCGGGTGAAATGATGATTCCATGCCAAGTTTCAACATTTTCACAGTTAATTTTGTACTGATTTTCAATTTCACGGTCATTTAGCTTTCTAAACAATTAGGTAAATGACTGAAAAACAACAAATGATGTCAGAACACGTTGGAAATTGATGACGTCACTTTGAATGCTGCATACTAGACACAAAAGAAGTCCGGAGTTCAAATAAGTTTAAAAAACATTAAAGTGCCCGTGTAAACAGATGAGTTCTCGTCCGAAACCCTGATACTCCGAAAGAGATTGTCCATTTTGTACACGGAGTGCGTCTAGTTTTTTTCCGTAACCCTATCTACTCTTTTGCACATGCTATGCGGGTGAAATCATGATACCATGCCAAGTTTCAACATTTTCACAGTTCATTTTGTAGTGATTTTCAATTTCATGGTCATTTAGCTCTCTAAACAATTAGGTAAATGACTGAAAAACAACGAATGATGTCAGAACATGTTGGAAATTGATGAACTCGCTTTCAATGCTACATACTGAACACAAAAGAATTCCGGAGTTCAAATATGTTTAAAAACATTGAAGTGCCTATGTAACAGATGAGTTCTCGTCCGAAACCCTGATACTCCGAAAGAGATTCTCCAGTTTGTACACGAAGTGCATTCAGTTTTTGCCGTGACCCTCTCTACTCTTTCGCACATGCTATGCTAGTGAAATCATGATACCATGCCAAGTTTCAACATTTTCACAATTCATTTTGTAGTGATTTTCAATTTCACGGTCATTTAGCTCTCTAAACAATTAGGTAAATGACTGAAAAAGAACAAATGATGTCAAAACATGTTGGAAATTGATGACGTCGCTTTGAATGCTGCATACTGAACACAAAAGAAGCCCGGAGTTCAAATAAGTTTAAAAAACATTGAAGTGCCCGTGTAACAGATGAGTTCTCGTCCGAAACCCTGATACTCCGAAAGAGATTGTCCAGTTTATACACGAAGTGCGTCCAGTTTTTGCCGTGACCCTCTCTCCTCTTTCGCACATGTTATGCGGGTGAAATGATGATACCATGCCAAGTTTCAACATCTTCATAATTAATTTTGTAGTGATTTTCAATTTCACGGTCATTTAGCTTTCTAAACAATTAGGTAAATGACTGAAAAACAACAAATGATGTCAGAACACGTTGGAAATTGATGACGTCACTTTGAATGCTGCATACTAAACACAAAAGAAGTCCGGAGTTCAAATAAGTTTAAAAAACATTAAAGTGCACGTGTAACAGATGAGTTCTCGTCCGAAACCCTGATACTCCGAAAGAGATTGTCCATTTTGTACACGAAGTGCGTCTAGTTTTTTTCCGTAACCCTATCTACTCTTTTGCACATGCTATGCGGGTGAAATCATGATACCATGCCAAGTTTCAACATTTTCACAGTTCATTTTGTAGTGATTTTCAATTTCATGGTCATTTAGCTCTCTAAACAATTAGGTAAATGACTGAAAAACAACAAATGATGTCAGAACATGTTGGAAATTGATGACATCGCTTTGAATGCTGCATTCTGAATACAAAAGAAGTTCGGAGTTCAAATAATTTTAAAAAACATTGAAGTGCCCGTGTAATAGATGAGTTCTCATCCGAAAGCCTGATACTCCGAAAGAGATTGTCCAGTGTGTACACGAAGTGCGTCCAGTTTTTGCCGTGACCCTATCTCCTCTTTCGCACATGTTATGCGGGTGAAATGATGATACCATGCCAAGTTTCAACATTTTCAAAGTTAATTTTGTAGTGATTTTCAATTTCACGGTCATTTAGCTCTCTAAACAATTAGGTAAATGACTGAAAAACAACAAATGATGTCAGAACATGTTGGAAATTGATGACGTCGCTTTGAATGCTGCATACTGAACACAAAAGAAGCCCGGAGTTCAAATAAGTTTAAAAAACATTGAAGTGCCCGTGTAATAGATGAGTTCTCATCCAAAAGCCTGATACTCCGAAAGAGATTGTCCAGTTTGAACAGGAAGTGCGTCTAGTGTCTGCCGTGACCCTCTCTACTCTTTCGCACATGCTATGCGGGTGAAATGATGATTCCATGCCAAGTTTCAACATTTTCACAGTTAATTTTGTACTGATTTTCAATTTCACGGTCATTTAGCTTTCTAAACAATTAGGTAAATGACTGAAAAACAACAAATGATGTCAGAACACGTTGGAAATTGATGACGTCACTTTGAATGCTGCATACTAGACACAAAAGAAGTCCGGAGTTCCAATAAGTTTAAAAAACATTAAAGTGCCCGTGTAAACAGATGAGTTCTCGTCCGAAACCCTGATACTCCGAAAGAGATTGTCCATTTTGTACACGAAGTGCGTCTAGTTTTTTTCCGTAACCCTATCTACTCTTTTGCACATGCTATGCGGGTGAAATCATGATACCATGCCAAGTTTCAACATTTTCACAGTTCATTTTGTAGTGATTTTCAATTTCATGGTCATTTAGCTCTCTAAACAATTAGGTAAATGACTGAAAAACAACGAATGATGTCAGAACATGTTGGAAATTGATGAACTCGCTTTCAATGCTACATACTGAACACAAAAGAATTCCGGAGTTCAAATATGTTTAAAAACATTGAAGTGCCTATGTAACAGATGAGTTCTCGTCTGAAACCCTGATACTCCGAAAAAGATTCTCCAGTTTGTACACGAAGTGCATCCAGTTTTTGCCGTGACCCTCTCTACTCTTTCGCACATGCTATGCTAGTGAAATCATGATACCATGCCAAGTTTCAACATTTTCACAATTCATTTTGTAGTGATTTTCAATTTCACGGTCATTTAGCTCTCTAAACAATTAAGTAAATGACTGAAAAAGAACAAATGATGTCAAAACATGTTGGAAATTGATGACGTCGCTTTGAATGCTGCATACTGAACACAAAAGAAGCCCGGAGTTCAAATAAGTTTAAAAAACATTGAAGTGCCCGTGTAACAGATGAGTTCTCGTCCGAAACCCTGATACTCCGAAAGAGATTGTCCAGTTTATACACGAAGTGCGTCCAGTTTTTGCCGTGACCCTCTCTCCTCTTTCGCACATGTTATGCGGGTGAAATGATGATACCATGCCAAGTTTCAACATCTTCATAATTAATTTTGTAGTGATTTTCAATTTCACGGTCATTTAGCTTTCTAAACAATTAGGTAAATGACTGAAAAACAACAAATGATGTCAGAACACGTTGGAAATTGATGACGTCACTTTGAATGCTGCATACTAAACACAAAAGAAGTCCGGAGTTCAAATAAGTTTAAAAAACATTAAAGTGCACGTGTAACAGATGAGTTCTCGTCCGAAACCCTGATACTCCGAAAGTTATTGTCCATTTTGTACACGAAGTGCGTCTAGTTTTTTTCCGTAACCCTATCTACTCTTTTGCACATGCTATGCGGGTGAAATCATGATACCATGCCAAGTTTCAACATTTTCACAGTTCATTTTGTAGTGATTTTCAATTTCATGGTCATTTAGCTCTCTAAACAATTAGGTAAATGACTGAAAAACAACAAATGATGTCAGAACATGTTGGAAATTGATGACATCGCTTTGAATGCTGCATTCTGAATACAAAAGAAGTTCGGAGTTCAAATAATTTTAAAAAACATTGAAGTGCCCGTGTAATAGATGAGTTCTCATCCGAAAGCCTGATACTCCGAAAGAGATTGTCCAGTGTGTACACGAAGTGCGTCCAGTTTTTGCCGTGACCCTATCTCCTCTTTCGCACATGTTATGCGGGTGAAATGATGATAGCATGCCAAGTTTCAACATTTTCAAAGTTAATTTTGTAGTGATTTTCAATTTCACGGTCATTTAGCTCTCTAAACAATTAGGTAAATGACTGAAAAACAACAAATGATGTCAGAACATGTTGGAAATTGATGACGTTGCTTTGAATGTTGCATACTGAACACAAAAGAAGCCTGGAGTTCAAATAAGTTTAAAAAACATTGAAGTGCCCGTGTAATAGATGAGTTCTCATCCAAAAGCCTGATACTCCGAAAGAGATTGTCCAGTTTGTACAGGAAGTGCGTCTAGTGTTTGCCGTGACCCTCTCTACTCTTTCGCACATGCTATGCGGGTGAAATGATGATTCCATGCCAGGTTTCAACATTTTCACAGTTCATTTTGTAGTGATTTTCAATTTCATGGTCATTTAGCTCTCTAAACAATTAGGTAAATGACTGAAAAACAACAAATGATGTCAGAACATGTTGGAAATTGATGACGTCGTTTTGAATGCTGCATACTGAACAAAAAAAGAAGTTCGGAGTTCAAATAAGTTTAAAAAACATTGAAGTGCCCATGTAACAGATGAGTTCTCGTCCGAAACCCTGATACTCCGAAAGAGATTGTCCAGTTTGTACATGAAGTGCATCCAGTTTTTGCCGTGACCCTCTCTACTCTTTCGCACATGCTATTCGGGTGAAATGATGATACCATGCCAAGTTTCAACATTTTCACAGTTCATTTTGTAGTTATTTTCAATTTCACGGTTATTTAGCTCTCCTAAACAATTAGGTAAATGACTGAAAAACAACAAATGATGTCAGAACATGTTGGAAATTGATGATGTCGCTTTGAATGCTGCATACTGAAAACAAAAGAAGTCGGGAGTTCAAATAAGTTTAAAAAACATTGAAGTGCCCGTGTAACAGATGAGTTCTCGTCCAAAACCCTGATACTCTGAAAGAGATTGTCCATTTTGTACATGAAGTGCATCCAGTTTTTGCCGTGACCCTCTCTACTCTTTCGCACATGCTATGCTAGTGAAATCATGATACCATGCCAAGTTTCAACATTTTCAGAGTTCATTTTGTAGTGATTTTCTATTTCACGGTCATTTAGCTCTCTAAACAATTAGGTAAATGACTGAAAAACAACAAATGATGTCAGAACATGTTGGAAATTGATGACGTCGCTCTGAATGCTACATACTGAACACAAAAGAAGTCCGGAGTTCAAATAAGTTTAAAAAACCTTGAAGTGCCCGTGTAACAGATGAGTTCTCGTCCGAAACCCTGATACTCCGAAAGAGATTGTCCATTTTGTACACGAAGTGCGTCTAGTTTTTGCCGTGACCCTCTCTACTCTTTTGCACATGCTATGCGGGTGAAATCATGATACCATGCCAAGTTTCAACATTTTCACAGTTCATTTTGTAGTGATTTTCAATTTCATGGTCATTTAGCTCTCTAAACAATTAGGTAAATGACTGAAAAACAACAAATGATGTCAGAACATGTTGGACATTGATGACGTCGCTTTGAATGCTGCATACTGAACACAAAAGAAGTTTGGTGTTCAAATAAGTTTAAAAAACATTGAAGTGCCCATGTAATAGATGAGTTCTCATCCGAAAGCCTGATACTCCGAAAGATATTGTCCAGTTTGTACACGAAGTGCGTCTAGTGTTTACCGTGACC
>NW_025228287.1:23881-24494 GCF_018294505.1 Triticum aestivum | reverse complement strand
ATTTTGTAGTGATTTTCTATTTCACGGTCATTTAGCTCTCTAAACAATTAGGTAAATGACTGAAAAACAACAAATGATGTCACAACATGTTGGAAATTGATGATGTCGCTCTGAATGCTACATACTGAACACAAAAGAAGTTCGGAGTTCAAATAAGTTTAAAAAACCTTGAAGTGCCCGTGTAACAGATGAGTTCTCGTCCGAAACCCTGATACTCCGAAAGAGATTGTCCATTTTGTACACGAAGTGCGTCTAGTTTTTGCCGTGACCCTCTCTACTCTTTTGCACATGCTATGCGGGTGAAATCATGATACCATGCCAAGTTTCAACATTTTCACAGTTCATTTTGTAGTGATTTTCAATTTCATGGTCATTTAGCTCTCTAAACAATTAGGTAAATGACTGAAAAACAACAAATGATGTCAGAACATGTTGGACATTGATGACGTCGCTTTGAATGCTGCATACTGAACACAAAAGAAGTTTGGTGTTCAAATAAGTTTAAAAAACATTGAAGTGCCCATGTAATAGATGAGTTCTCATCCGAAAGCCTGATACTCCGAAAGATATTGTCCAGTTTGTACACGAAGTGCGTCTAGTGTTTACCGTGACC
>NW_025228287.1:21126-23477 GCF_018294505.1 Triticum aestivum | reverse complement strand
TGATGACGTCACTTTCAATGCTGCATACTGAACACAAAAGAATTCGGGAGTTCAAATAAGTTTAAAAAACATTGAAGTGCCCGTGTAACAGATGAGTTCTCGTCCGAAACCGTGATACTCCGAAAGAGATTGTCCAGTTTGTACACGAAGTGCGTCCAGTTTTTGCCGTGACCCTCTCTACTCTTTCACACATGCTATGCGGGTGAAATAATGATACCATGCCGAGTTTCAACATTTTCAGAGTTCATTTTGTAGTGATTTTCTATTTCACGGTCATTTAGCTCTCTAAACAATTAGGTAAATGACTGAAAAACAACAAATGATGTCAGAACATGTTGGAAATTGATGACGTCGCTTTGAATGCTGCATACTGAACACAAAAGAAGTCCGGAGTTCAAATAAGTTGTTAAAAATAAAAAAGAGGTGCAATGCTGGTTAATTTGCTTCAAGCCTTTCAGAATAGTGTAGACTGCACTTTACATAGCTCAGTGCAATCTATGCTATTCCGAAAGGCTTGAAGCTAATCAATGTGCAGGTGAGCATTGCGCCTCTTCGTTATTGTCTCTGCACTCACGGCTTATAAACCGCTCATACTGCCTCTCTCTTGGCGAGGTGGGACTAAAAATCAGCTTACTAAGAGCTAAATGACTGAAAAACAACAAATGATGTCAGAACATGTTGGAAATTGATGACGTCACTTTCAATGCTGCATACTGAACACAAAAGAATTCCGGAGTTCAAATAAGTTTAAGAAACATTGAAGTGCCCGTGTAACAGATGAGTTCTCGTCCGTAACCCTGATACTCCGGAAGATATTGTCCAGTTTGTACACGAAGTGCGTCCAGTTTTTGCCGTGACCCTCTCTACTCTTTCGCACATTCTATGCGGGTGAAATCCTGATACCATGCCAAGTTTCAACGTTTTCACAGTTCATTTTGTAGTGATTTTCAATTTCAGGGTCATTTAGCTCTCCTAAACAATTAGGTAAATGACTGAAAAACAACAAATGATGTCAGAACATGTTGGAAATTGATGACGTCACTTTCAATGCTGCATCCTGAACACAAAAGAATTCGGGAGTTCAAATAAGTTTAAAAAACATTGAAGTGCCCGTGTAACAGATGAGTTCTCGTCCGAAACCGTGATACTCCGAAAGAGATTGTCCAGTTTGTACACGAAGTGCGTCCAGTTTTTGCCGTGACCCTCTCTACTCTTTCGCACATGCTATGCGGGTGAAATAATGATACCATGCCGAGTTTCAACATTTTCAGAGTTCATTTTGTAGTGATTTTCTATTTCACGGTCATTTAGCTCTCTAAACAATTAGGTAAATGACTGAAAAACAACAAATGATGTCAGAACATGTTGGAAATTGATGACGTCGCTTTGAATGCTGCATACTGAACACAAAAGAAGTCCGGAGTTCAAATAAGTTGTTAAAAATAAAAAAGAGGTGCAATGCTGGTTAATTTGCTTCAAGCCTTTCGGAATAGTGTAGACTGCACTTCACATAGCTCAGTGCAATCTATGCTATTCCGAAAGGCTTGAAGCTAATCAATGTGCAGGTGAGCATTGCGCCTCTTCGTTATTGTCTCTGCACTCACGGCTTATAAACCGCTCATACTGCCTCTCTCTTGGCGAGGTGGGACTAAAAATCAGCTTACTAAGAGCTAAATGACTGAAAAACAACAAATGATGTCAGAACATGTTGGAAATTGATGACGTCACTTTCAATGCTGCATACTGAACACAAAAGAATTCCGGAGTTCAAATAAGTTTAAGAAACATTGAAGTGCCCGTGTAACAGATGAGTTCTCGTCCGTAACCCTAATACTCCAGAAGATATTGTCCAGTTTGTACACGAAGTGCGTCCAGTTTTTGCCGTGACCCTCTCTACTCTTTCGCACATGCTATGCGGTTGAAATAATGATACCATGCCACGTTTCAACATTTTCAGAGTTCATTTTGTAGTGATTTTCTATTTCACGGTCATTTAGCTCTCTAAACAATTAGGTAAATGACTGAAAAACAACAAATGATGTCAGAACATGTTGGAAATTGACGACCTCGCTCTGAATGCTGCATACTGAACACAAAAGAAGTCCGGAGTTCATATAAGTTTAAAAAACATTGAAGTGCCCGTGTAACAGATGAGTTCTCGTCCGAAACCCTGATACTCCGAAAGAGATTGTCCAGTTTGTACACGAAGTGCGTCTAGTTTTTGCGGTGACCCTCTCTATGCTTTCGCACAGGCTATGCGGGTGAAATAATGGTACCATGCCAAGTTTCAACATTTTCAGAGTTCATTTTGTAGTGATTTTCTATTTCACGGTCATTTAGCTCTCTAAACA
>NW_025228287.1:18717-20953 GCF_018294505.1 Triticum aestivum | reverse complement strand
CCGTAGTTCAAATAAGTTTAAAAAACATTGAAGTGCCCGTGTAACAGATGAGTTCTTTTCCGAAACCCTGATACTCCGAAAGAGATTGTCCAGTTTGTACATGAAGTGCGTCCAGTTTTTGCCGTAACCCTCTCTCCTCTTTCGCACATGTTATGCGGGTGAAAGGATGATACCATGCCAAGTTTCAACATTTTCACAGTTAATTTTGTAGTGATTTTCAATTTCACGGTCATTTAGCTCTCTAAACAATTAGGTAAATGACTGAAAAACAACAAATGATGTCAGAACATGTTGGAAATTGATGACGTCGCTTTGAATGCTGCATACTGAACACAAAAGAAGTCCGGAGTTCAAATAAGTTTAAAAAACATTGAAGTGCCCATGTAACAGATGAGTTCTCGTCCGAAACCCTGATACTCCGAAAGAGATTCTCCAGTTTGTACACGAAGTGCGTTCAGTTTTTGCCGTGACCCTCTCTACTATTTCGCACATGCTATTCGGGTGAAATGATGATACCATGCCAAGTTTCAACATTTTCACAGTTCATTTTGTAGTGATTTTCAATTTCGCGGTCATTTAGCTCTCCTAAACAATTAGGTAAATGACGGAAAAACAACAAATGATGGCAGAACATGTTGGAAATTGATGATGTCGCCTTGACTGCTGCATACTGAAAACAAAAGAAGTTGCAAGTTCAAATAAGTTTAAAAAACATTGAAGTGCCCGTGTAACAGATGAGTTCTCGTCCGAAACCCTGATACTCCGAAAGACATTGTCCAGTTTGTACACGAAGTGTGTCCAGTTTTTGTCGTGACCCTCTCTACTCCTTCGCACATGCTATGTGGGTGAAATGATGATACCATGCAAATATCAACATTTTCAATTTCATGGTCATTTAGCTCTTTAAACAATTCGGTAAATGACTGAAAAACAACAAATGATGTCGAAACATGTTGGAAATTGAAGACGTCACCTTGAATGCTGCATATTGAACACAAAAGAAGTCCGGTGTTCAAATAAGTTTAAAAAACATTGAAGTGCCCGTGTAACAGATGGGTTCTTGTCCGAAACCCTGATACTACGAAAGAGATTGTCCATTTTATACACGAAGTGCACCCAGTTTTTGCCGTGACCCTCTCTACTCTTTCGCACAAGCTATGTGGGTGAAATCATGATACCCTGCCAAGTTTCAACATTTTCACAGTTCATTTTGTAGTGATTTTCAATTTCACGGTCATTTAGCTCTCCTAAACAATTAGGTAAATGACTGAAAAACAACAAATGATGTCAGAACATGTTGGGAATTGATGACGTTGCTTTCAATGCTACATACTGAACACAAAAGAATTCCGGAGTTCAAATATGTTTAAAAACATTGAAGTGCCCATGTAACAGATGAGTTCTCGTCTGAAACCCTGATACTCCGAAAGAGATTCTCCAGTTTGTACACGAAGTGCATCCAGTTTTTGCCGTGACCCTCTCTACTCTTTCGCACATGCTATGCTAGTGAACTCATGATACCATGCCAAGTTTCAACATTTTCACAATTCATTTTGTAGTGATTTTCAATTTCACGGTCATTTAGCTCTCTAAACAATTAGGTAAATGACTGAAAAACAACAAATGATGACAAAACAAGTTGGAAATTGATGGCGTCGCTTTGAATGCTGCATACTGAACACAAAAGAAGTCCGTATTTCAAATAAGTTTAAAAAACATTGAAGTGCCCGTGTAACAGATGAGTTCTTTTCCGAAACCCTGATACTCCGAAAGAGATTGTCCAGTTTGTACACGAAGTGCGTCTAGTTTTTGTCGTGACCCTCTCTACGCTTTCGCACATGCTATGCGGATGAAATAATGATACCATGCCAAGTTTCAACATTTTCAGAGTTCATTTTGTAGTGATTTTCTATTTCACGGTCATTTAGCTCTCTAAACAATTAGGTAAATGACTGAAAAACAACAAATGATGTCAGAACATGTTGGAAATTGATGACGTCACTCTGAATGCTGCATACTGAACACAAAAGAAGTCCGGAGTTCAAATAAGTTTAAAAAACATTGAAGTGCCCGTGTAACAGATGAGTTCTCGTCCGAAACCCTGATACTCCGAAAGAGATTGTCCATTTTGTACACAAAGTGCGTCTAGTTTTTGCCGTGACCCTCTCTACTCTTTTGCACATGCTATGCGGGTGAAATCATGATACCATGCCAAGTTTCAAAATTTTCACAGTTC
>NW_025228287.1:15154-18403 GCF_018294505.1 Triticum aestivum | reverse complement strand
GTGCCCGTGTAACAGATGAGTTCTCGTCCAAAACCCTGATACTCTGAAAGAGATTGTCCATTTTGTACATGAAGTGCGTCTAGTTTTTGCCGTGACCCTCTCTACTCTTTTGCACATGCTATGCGGGTGAAATCATGATACCATGCCAGGTTTCAACATTTTCACAGTTCATTTTGTAGTGATTTTCAATTTCATGGTCATTTAGCTCTCTAAACAATTAGGTAAATGACTGAAAAACAACAAATGATGTCAGAACATGCTGGAAATTGATGACGTCACTTTGAATGCTGCATACTGAATACAAAAGAAGTTTGGAGTTCAAATAAGTTTAAAAAACATTGAAGTGCCCGTGTAATAGATGAGTTCTCATCCGAAAGCCTGATACTCCGAAAGCGATTGTCCAGTGTGTACACGAAGTGCGTCTAGTTTTTGCCGTGACCCTCTCTCCTCTTTCGCACATGTTATGCGGGTGAAATGATGATAGCATGCCAAGTTTCAACATTTTCACAGTTAATTTTGTAGTGATTTTCAATTTCACAGTCATTTTGCTCTCTAAACAATTAGGTAAATGACTGAAAAACAACAAATGATGTCAGAACATGTTGGAAATTGATGAGGTCGCTTTGAATGCTGCATACTGAACACAAAAGAAGTCCAGAGTTCAAATAAGTTTAAAAAACATTGAAGTGCCCATGTAACAGATGAGTTCTCGTCCGAAACCCTGATACTCCGAAAGAGATTGTGCAGTTTGTACACGAAGTGCGTCCAGTTTTTTCCGTGACCCTCTCTACTCTTTCGCACATGCTATTCGGGTGAAATGATGATACCATGCCAAGTTTCAACATTTTTACAGTTCATTTTGTAGTGATTTTCAATTTCACGGTCATTTAGCTCTCTTAATCAATTAGGTAAATGACTGAAAAACAACAAATGATGTCAGAACATGTTGGAAATTGATGATGTCGCTTTGAATGCTGCATACTGAAAACAAAAGAAGTCGGGAGTTCAAATAATTTTAAAAAAACATTGAAGTGCTCGTGTAACAGATGAGTTCTCGTCCGAAACCCTGATACTCCGAAAGACATTGTCCAGTTTGTACACGAAGTGTGTCCAGTTTTTGTCGTGACCCTCTCTACTCTTTCGCACATGCTATGTGGGTGAAATGATGATACCATGCCAAATTTCAACATTTTCACAGTTCATTTTGTAGTGATTTTCAATTTCATGGTCATTTAGCTCTCTAAACAATTAGGTAAATGACTGAAAAACAACAAATGATGTCGAAACATGTTGGAAATTGAAGACGTCACTTTGAATGCTGCATATTGAACACAAAAGAAGTCCGGTGTTCAAATAAGTTTAAAAAACATTGAAGTGCCCGTGTAACAGATGAGTTCTCGTCCGAAACCCTGATACTCCGAAAGAGATTGTCCAGTTTATACACGAAGTGCATCCATTTTTTGCCGTGACCCTCTCTACTCTTTCGCACATGCTATGTGGGTGAAATTATGATACCATGCCAAGTTTCAACATTTTCACAGTTCATTTTGTAGTGATTTTCAATTTCACGGTCATTTAGCTCTCCTAAACAATTAGGTAAATGACTGAAAAACAACAAATGATGTTAGAACATGTTGGAAATAGATGACGTTGCTTTCAGTGCTACATACTGAACACAAAAGAATTCCGGAGTTCAAATATGTTTAAAAACATTGAAGTGCCCATGTGACAGATGAGTTCTCGTCTGAAACCCTGATACTCCGAAAGTGATTCTCCAGTTTGTACACGAAGTGCATCTAGTTTTTGCCGTGACCCTCTCTACTCTTTCGCACATGCTATGCTATTGAAATCATGATACCATGCCAAGTTTCAACATTTTCACAATTCATTTTGTAGTGATTTTCAATTTCACGGTCATTTAGCTCTCTAAACAATTAGGTAAATGACTGAAAAACAACAAATGATGTCAAAACATGTTGAAATTGATGACGTCGCTTTGAATGCTGCATACTGAACACAAAATAAGTCCGGAGTTCAAATAAGTTTAAAAAACATTGAAGTGCCTATGTAACAGATGATTCCTTTTCCGAAACCCTGATACTCCGAAAGAGATTGTACAGTTTGTACACGAAGTGCGTCTAGTTTTTGCCGTGCCCTCTCTACGCTTTCGCACATGCTATGCGGGTGAAATAATGATACCATGCCAAGTTTCAACATTTTCAGAGTTCATTTTGTAGTGAATTTCTATTTCACGGTCATTTAGCTCTCTAAACAATTAGGTAAATGACTGAAAAACAACAAATGATGTCAGAACATGTTGAAAATTGATGACGTCACTCTGAATGCTGCATACTGAACACAAAAGAAGGCCGGAGTTCAAATAAGTTTAAAAAACATTGAAGTTCCCGTGTAACAGATGAGTTCTCGTCCGAAACCCTGATACTCCGAAAGAGATTGTCCATTTTGTACACGAAGTGCGTCTAGTTTTTGCCGTGACCCTCTCTACTCTTTTGCACATGCTATGCGGGTGAAATCATGATACCATGCCAGGTTTCAACATTATCACAGTTCATTTTGTAGTGATTTTCAATTTCATGGTCATTTAGCTCTCTAAACAATTAGGTAAATGACTGAAAAACAACAAATGATGTCAGGACATGTTGGAAATTGATGACGTCGCTTTGAATGCTGCATACTGAACACAAAAGAAGTTTCGAGTTCAAATAAGTTTAAAAAACATTGAAGTGCCCGTGTAATAGATGAGTTCTCATCCAAAAGCCTGGTACTCCGAAAGAGATTGTCCAGTTTGTACACGAAGTGCGTCCAGTTTTTGCCGTAACCCTCTCTACTCTTTCGCACATGCTATGCGGGTGAAATGATGATACGATGCCAAGTTTCAGCATTTTCACAATTCATTTTGTAATGATTTTCAATTTCATGGTCATTTAGCTCTTTAAACAATTAGGTAAATGACTGAAAAACAACAAATGATGTCAAAACATGTTGGAAATTGAAGACGTCGCTTTGAATGCTGCATATTGAACAAAAAAGAAGTCCGGAGTTCAAATAAGTTTAAAAAACATTGAAGTGCCCGTGTAACAGATGAGTTCTCGTCCGAAACCCTGATACTCCGAAAGAGATTGTCCAGTTTGTACACGAAGTGCGTCCAGTTTTTGCCGTGACCCTCTCTACTCTTTCCCACATTCTATGCGGGTGAAATCATGATACCATGCCAAGTTTCAACATTTT
>NW_025228287.1:7730-14701 GCF_018294505.1 Triticum aestivum | reverse complement strand
CGGAAAGAGATTGTCCAGTTTGTACACGAAGTGCATCTAGTTTTTGCCGTGACCCTCTCTACGCTTCCGCACATGCTATGCGGGTGAAATAATGATACCATGCCAAGTTTCTACATTTTCAGAGTTCATTTTGTCGTGATTTTCTATTTCACGGTCATTTAGCTCTCTAAACAATTAGGTAAATGACTGAAAAACAACAAATGATGTCAGAACATGTTGGAAATTGATGGCGTCGCTCTGAATGCTGCATACTGAACACAAAAGAAGTCCGGAGTTCAAATAAGTTTAAAAAACATTGAAGTGCTCGTGTAACAGATGAGTTCTCGTCCGAAACCCTGATACTCCGAAAGAGATTGTCCAGTTTATACACGAAGTGCGTCCAGTTTTTGCCGTGACCCTCTCTACTCTTTCGCACATGCTATGCGGGTGAAATGATAATACCATGCTAAATTTCAACATTTTCACAGTTCATTTTGTAGTGATTTTCAATTTCACGGTCATTTAGCTCTTTAAACAATTCGGTAAATGACTGAAAAACAAAAAATGATGTCAGAACATGTTGGAAATTGATGACGTTGCTTTGAATGCTGCATACTGAACACAAGAAGTCCGGAGTTCAAATAAGTTGTTAAAAATAAAAAAGAGGTGCAATGCTGGTTAATTTGCTTCAAGCCTTTCGGAATAGTGTAGACTGCACTTCACATAGCTCAGTGCAATCTATGCTATTCCGAAAGGCTTGAAGCTAATCAATGTGCAGGTGAGCATTGCGCCTCTTCGTCATTGTCTCTGCACTCACGGCTTATAAACCGCTTATACTACCTCTCTCTTGGCGAGGTGGGACTAAAAATCAGCTTACTAAGAAACTCTAGTACCGGTTCTTGCCACGAACCGGTACTAAAGGTCTTCGTGGGGGCCCCAGCCTGACCACAGCCGCACTGGCCTCATTAGTACCGCTTCATGGCATAAACCGGTACTAAAGGTTGCCCATGAACCGGTCCTAATGATGCCCGCCCGCCTAGCCGTTGGAACCGGCACTAATGGTCACATTAGTGCCGGCTCAAATTCAAACCGACACTAATGTGCTTCACATTTGACCCTTTTTCTACTAGTGTTGTCATGTATCTGTTTGCTCTCTATTTACTATTTCTTCCCCTTCTTCTCTCTGGTACACCTCGAGACCGTTGCTGATGTCCCTGTGATCGGCTACATAGACGACGACCCCTTCTTCCCTTTCAGCGGAGCTTCCAGGCAAGCCCTCCCTTTGACCATTCCGATATCACCCATTCCATTCTCTCATGATTGCATTAGATTTTGCTACTGTTATTATTTGCTCCTATTCTGATGCATGACCTGCTTTTGTAACCTGCTCATTGTACCCTACCTGCTTATCCTAAACTGCTTAGTATAGGTTGGTTAGTGATCCATCAGTGACCCCCACCTTGTTCTTATTGCCCCTGCTTCATCATTGAAGACCCGATCAACGGGATCGAAGACCAGGCCCCGGCACCGCACATCACTTTCCCCTTTGTTGCTCGATACTACTGGGTTACTATCGAGTGCCGAGGGTGAGACCTCTACAGCACTTCTGATGTCAACCCAGTAGTGTAGCTATTCGGTCGCGGTCATCGAGGGTGATTCCTCCTTAACCACTTGCGATACGACTCTGTTGTGCAACCCCTCAAGTGTGAACCTCGAGGGTGGTTCCTCTTACGTTCACCTTGATGATTACTTCGAGTGGAATCCACCGGGGGTGATTCCTCGGGTTTTCCCCTTGGTGTTAGACACACGGTTACTATGGTTAGTATGACTTTACACTGAACCCTGTTACTAAAGACGGGTCGGCCCTGAGTGGTACCCGCATGAGCTTAACTACGAGTGATGTGGAGTCGGGTTGACCTGGAGGGTGCCCGCGAGATAATTACGAGGCGTGGCCGGGCATTCTTAGCCCTTGCCGCAAGTACTCGAGATGGGGCAACGGGGTCACATCTTTCGTGAGTCTCTGCTTGTTACCGCGCATTCCTAATCCACTACGATTTAGATATTTGATCCGAAGGGCCTCTGGCCTGATAGTACTAACCATCACGTGGGCATTGTATGGGCGTTCTGCGTCGTATACATCAGCCGAAGCTTAATAGACGTCAGGGACTGAGCGGCGCGCGCCTGGTTGGACTAGTAAGCACCTACCTTTTTGAAGGAGGTAGCTAGGTCTGCTCACCGGCCGCCCACGCAACGTGCAGGAGTTCCCAGGGAGATGGCCCATGACCCCTGGGGGCATAGGTTTAGTCCGGCGTGCTGACCTCTCTATTAAGCCTAGGTCGGGTTGCAGCGTATTGTTTGGCCGAGGCCGGGCATCACTCAGGAAAGTGTGTCCGACTGGAGTTAATCGAGCGTGGTGGGTAAGTTGGTGCACCCCTGCAGGGAAGAAAACATCTATCGATAGCCTGTCCTACGGTAACGGACACTTGGAGTTGTATCCCGACCGATACAACTAGAACTGGATACTTGAGATGAGACTTGGATATGAGGTGATAAATGGATAGTATGGCTCTGGGATTGCTTTCTCGCAGGGAGTCGAGAAAGGATCTCTGGCTAGAGGTTGATAACACTTCTACTACTTTACTTTATGCTACTCTACTCCCTCCTGTTGCTGCAAGATGGTGGTTTCCAGAAGATGCTAGTCTTCGATAGGACTAGGCCTTCTCTCTATTCTGGCATTCTGCAGTTTAGTCCACAGATACAACCCTTTCGTTTGACACAGATGCATGCTTAGTTTAGATCTGATGTAAGTCTTGCGAGTACTTTGGATGAGTACTCGCGGTTTCTTTGCTACCTCTTTTCCCCCATACACGATTGTTGCGACCAGACGAAGGATCCCAGGAGCCAGACGACACCACTGAAGACTACTGCTACCCCGAGGGTTCCCACTACTACGTGACGGTCACTGACGACTTGGAGTAGTTAGGAGGCTCCCAGGAAGGATGCCTTGCCTTTTCGATCGTTGTTGCTTTTGTGCTAGGCTTCTTAAGGCAAACTTGTTTAACTTATGTCTGTACTCAGATATTGTTGCTTCCGCCGACTCTTGTGTATTCGTGCTTATGTATTTGAGCCCTCGAGGCCCCTGGCTTGTAATATAAAGCTTCTATTATTTTAAATTTGTGTCTAGAGTTGTGTTGTGATATCTTCCCATGAGTCCTTGATCTTGATCGTACACATTTGCGTGTATGATTAGTGTACGATTGAATCGAGGGCGTCACAAGTTGGTATCAGCGCTGACTTCCTGTAGGTAGCCCCCCTTCCAACTCCTTGGCCGAAGTTGAGTCTAGTCATCCAAAACTGTTTTACTAACTTGGTTGTGTGGCTTGCGGGCCCACGTTGCCGATGGGTGGTATTAGGATCTTTTACTCCTCGTCTATGCTCTGGAACTCTGATCTCTCATCTATTCGGGTTAAACATTTTACTAACTCTGACATTAGGTTCTCGTACCCACTTCCTCCCGGAGAGCCCCGACATTACCGATGATCGCTTGCTTTGCCAGAAGATTCTGCAGATACTCCTCGATGTTTCTCGAGACCTTGTGCCAACTGGCCTGCAGTTCCTGACCACCGATAATCCCCCTGAATAACATCCTTGCCGCTTGTACCTTCATCCCTAGTTGCTCCTATTATTACAAGATACCACCAGTACTCTTCGTTGTTCCGAGAATCCTTTGTGCCTTCTGCTTTGCAGCTTATTTTCGAACTACGGATAATTCACTTAACCGGGGATTCGTTCATCCCCAGTTGTTCATGTGTTTCACAAATTCTTTGGAATACTATTCGATCTTCCTTAATCCTTAGTTGCCTATTGCTCATGTTCTTCCTTATCGTCTTGCATTATGGTTAATTCCATATGTCAAACAATATTCATTAAACTCCTTTGAGATTGTCATCCCTTTCCTATTGATTCAACGTGTGCGTGAATGCACACATTCATTAGTTATTCACTGGTAACTAGTTATCCTTCTGGCTCAAACTGCACTCTGGACATGAGCTGTTTCTCGGCAAATCAAACCTTGATTGATTGTCTATCTAAGCCTATCCAACTTATCCATCCTTAATCAGAGCGTCTGCTTCTGATCCCTTGGTTTGGAAATCATAATTCCTTTGCATTTGAGCTTCGAATTAGTTAGTTGTTTCCATAGTCTGGTATCCTTGCATTGTTTCTTCTTCTGGATGAGTATCGATGCTCACATCAGGTCCCTTGTGAACCACCACATCCTTTGTTGGATCATTATCCGACAGTGCCCATCGTATGTAATCACATTGTGGGTTCTTCCCGGTTACATAATGCCATTGTTAAATTGTATCCTCTCCTTTGGTCAACCATTCTCTACCTTTGAACTTGTGTGAACCCAGAAACTTCTACGGGTCATACTCTTCTGGTGTTTCCCCAGATAAATTCCAACACTACAACTCCATCGAAAGCGAGAAGTGAATGAAAGGTTATGCATTGAAGAAGTGGGAGTCGACCTTGAACCTTTGTGTTCATGCCCATGGACCTGGTGTGGAACTTATCATGAAAGCTTCTTGCAAGGATATTCAATCGTTTGAATAATTCTTTCGGTATCGTAAACTGGATCCCTTGCAATTATTGTTCCGACCATATTTCCTCCTTGATCCCATTTACTGGCTAAGTTAAAATTACTTATCCTCTGCAAATCATTTCCCCCGTCCAACCTCTACTCCGGTTTACCTTCTGGCATTACACCTAGTACTTGTTAATGGGAAGCTTTATACCCCATCACATCATTCCTAGCCTGATTGGCTATATTTTTATCGTGTCAACTTTTAACTGTGCTACCTGGTCCGTATGCCCGGAGCAACTTCCGACGATGAACTAAGCTTACGTCGATCTTCCTCATCTTATCATTTCACCTCGAACAACAAGCTTGACTTCGAGCTTATGTATTCGAGCCCTCGAGGCCCCTGGCTTGTAGTATAAAGCTTGTATTATTTTAAATTTGTGTCTAGAGTTGTGTTGTGATATCTTCCCGTGAGTCCTTGATCTTGATCGTACACATTTGCGTGTATGATTAGTGTACGATTGAATCGAGGGCGTCACAAGTTGGTATCAGAGCTTGTGTCGAATCCGTGGTTCTCATAGCCTTTCACTTCACCCTTCCTTTTCTACTCGATAACATCTTCATGAAATCTCTCGACAAATGTGTCGTGATCATCACCAACATTCTGAGCTGTTCCAGGATATCAATCAAATTCATGTTGAGAAATACCATCCTTGCCCCTTGATGAATTGTCCCTGAGCCCACCGGCCACAAAATCATCTTTTTCTTACTGAAATTGTATGACTTATTTTATAAGTTATTCTGATGGATCCTTTGTGTGTCCGAAGTCTGACCTTTCCCTGACGACCATGTCAATGCTATCCCGAAGCATGTGTGTGGTACTCCGATCATCAACAAGAACATTGGGAGCGCAATGCTAACTGTTCTTGATCAATTATCCCAAACACCATTGCGTGGGTAAACCTCATAAATTCCTTGCCCCTTTGTCTAAATGGTTTAATACTTGGAGCCCTATCATGCTCTGCCTTTCCTTGGGAAAGTTATACTCTAATACTTGGGTATAAACATCTTTCCTTTCCATTGGTCTGTTTAATCTGATAATCACATTATCCTTTCCATTGTTTTGATTAACCTTTCTTGTGATCTAACTTGTCTGAGCAGAGATAATCCCCTTCTCATGTAAACACCTCGGTGTACAAGCTCTGTCTACAAGACCTTGTTACTATTGTTGTTGACCTTCCGGTAGCCACCGATGGATGAGAACTTTGCCTATTGGTCCGCCTCGTTCAACGAGCAGGAAAAATAGTTCTCTTAGTCCCTCGCCCTTGGTACCAACGTTGTTGGCAATAGAACTGACAGTCTATCCTCTGACATGCCTTGCTATCATGACCGTGCAAGATGTCAGAACCCTTCCTACCTTTTAACCCACATGATGGGCCCATAACCCACAGTTCCACGGGATCGAAACTTGACTCTCATGTACAACCTTGATTCTGAAGTATACTTTACACTTGGCTTCGTATGTATTTGAAATGCCACCTTCCCTCACTTATTCTATTCCGGTGTCAGACGCGATATTTATTTCGTTGCTCTGAGCCCCTCTCACCCTCTGTTTCAAGAAACGAACCTCTGCCTACGGCTTGAAAATTCTCATGCCTACTTAAATTCTCTCGATGTTTTATTAAGTTTCAACTCGAGAGATACTTCTTCCTCATTCCCTGAATTGTTCACCAAATAATTAACCCTATAAGGGTCAGTTATCCCGAAGTTACTCTTTACTTCCCGACTTAAATCTCGGGACGAGATTCCTTGTAGTGGAGGAGATTTGTAACACCCCTAGTGTCATGCTACAGTAACCCTCTGTGATTAAGCTAATCATTTTTCCAAACAGTGCTAAATCACCTTTGATTCAAATCTCAATTTAAATTCCACTTTGGAATCAAATTCAATTTGCAAGTGAATTTTGAAGTTGCACAAAAGTTGCTACAAAATAGTCCATCATTTAGCCAAAATTCCATAACATTTAATTGTTAAGGAGAACAACATCACCTAAGCGCTAAGATGGACTGTAGCAATTATTACAACGCAATTTTAGCTTTTTAAAGTGTTATCTTATTTGCGAAAAATGCAAATGGATTCCTCTAGCCTCCAAAATATTTGTGGCACTGCCTAAAAATGCAGATTATTTAATCGGCTAAGTCCCACATTTTTCTCAGCTCTTTTGGTTACCCTAAATAGTCATTTTATATCTCTGTTATTTTAAAAAGAGGAAACAGAAAAAAAGGGCCAACCCCCCCCCCCCACTGGGCCCACCGGCCCAACTGGCAACTAGGCCACCAGACCGACCCAGCCCCAGGCCAATAACCCCCTCCAGGGGGCACCGAAACCCTAACCCCCTCCACACGATCCC
>NW_025228287.1:6561-7249 GCF_018294505.1 Triticum aestivum | reverse complement strand
CCTCCTCGACGTCCTCCTTGTTGTCCTGTCCCCTCTCGCTCATGGCCAAACGCCTGCTCGACGCCGTCGAGGTCGCCGCCGCCTCGCACCATCGTCAAACCCCGCTGGACCGCCTCCTTGACCCCATCCCGCCTCTCCATCAACGGTCATCGTCGAGCCTCGCCGCCCCGTACGCCTTCAACGGGGGTGAGGACCCCTTTTCCTCTCTTCCTTGTCCCCGGACGTCACTGCACCCCACTCCGCGCCCAAGCGCGCCTCGCCCTCATCGCGGGTTGCGCTCCGGCCGCAGCCCCGCTCGCGCGCCGCGCACGACCGCCTGCCCGCGCCCGCGCTCGCGACCACCCATGCGCGCCCCAAGCCATTCTTGATGTGCTGCGCGACGCCCTCCTCCGCGGCTACCCCTCCCCAGCACTGGTCGCACCTCCCCTGACCTGCTAGCTCCGGCCACGGTCTCACCCCTTGCCGTGTGCAAGCACACATGCACGGCGTGGTGGCCGGCTCGTGCCACTGACAACCGCCCCCACCCGTAATTACTTTGGTTTAATTAAAACTGCATAGTTAATAAACCTAATTGGACACTATCAGGTGGGTCCCCCACCACTTAATTAACCCCCCTGTTGAATTAAACCACTAGTTAAAATTGTTGACTATGACATGTGCCCCCCCCCCCCTTTTGAATATCTAGTTT
>NW_025228287.1:0-6310 GCF_018294505.1 Triticum aestivum | reverse complement strand
TCTAGTTTAAAATAATCCCAATACAATATGTGGCAATGACAGATGGGTTCCACCGCTAAGTTTAAATGCTAAATCGGTGTTAAAATGTACAAGTGAGAATGACATGCGTGTCCCACATAAAGTGTTCACCATTTGACCAAGTCAACATTCAATGCTGAGTCAGCAGTTGACTCAGCACCTGACAGCCTCTTTGTTGCAACGCTGGGTACACTTATGTGTGCCCATAGCAGTTTAGCTATTTACTAATTCAAATTTTAATAATTAAAGAAATTCCAGAATATTGTTAAAACTTCAGAAATTAATATAAAATAATCCGTAGCTCGGATGAAAAGTTTTATACATGAAACTTGCTCGGAACGACGAGGCGAATCCAAGTACGCGATCCGTTTACCTGTCAGATGCCTCTAACTATCTGAACATGGAACAATTCCCCCTCCAGTCATTTATCTGACATAGGTCCGGAACCGGGAAAACATTCCTGGTTAAATTGCCCCTTCACCTATATCGCGTAGTACTACGTTAGAACACCCCTAGTACTGGTTATTGCTTGTCATGTATCTGTTTGATCTCTATTTACTGTTTCTTCCCCTTCTTCTCTCCGGTAAACCCCGAGACCGTTGCTGATGTCCCTGTGATCGGCTACGTAGACGACGACCCCTTCTTCCCTTTCAGCGGAGCTTCCAGGAAAGCGCCCCCCTTTGACCATTCCGATATCGCCCATTCCATTCTCTCATGCTTGCATTAGATTTTGCTACTGTTATTGTTTGCTCTTATTCTGATGCATAACCTGCTTTTGTAACCTGCTCATTGTACCCTACCTGCTTATCCTAAACTGCTTAGTATAGGTTGGTTAGTGATCCATCAGTGACCCCCACCTTGTCCTTGTTGCCACTGCTTCATCATTGATGACCCGATCAACAGGATCGAAGACTAGGCCCCGGCACCGCACATCACTTTCCCCTTAGTTGCTCGACACTACTAGGTTACTATCGAGTGCCAAGGGTGAGACCTCTACAGCACTTCTGATGTCAACCCAGTAGTGTAGCTATTCGGTCGTGGTCATCGAGGGTGATTCCGCCTTAACCACTGCCGATACGACTCTGTCGTGCAACCCCTCAAGTGTGAACCGCGAGGGTGGTTCCTCTTACGTTCACCTTGATGATTACATCGAGTGGAATCCACCGGGGGTGATTACTCGGGTTTTCCCCTTGGTGTTAGACACACGGTTACTATGGTTAGTATGAATTTACACTGAACCCTGTTACTAAAGACGGGTCGGCCCTGAGGGGTACCTGCACGAGCTTAACTGCGAGTGATGTGGAGTCGGGTTGACCTGGAGGGTGCCTGCGAGATAATTACGAGGCGTGGCCGGGCATTCTTAGCCCTTGCCGCAAGTACTCGAGACGGAGCAACGGGGTCACATCTTTCGTGAGTCTCTGCTTGTTACCACGCGTTCCTAATCCACTACGATTTGGATATTTGATCCGAGGGGCCTCTGGCCTGATAGCACTAACCATCACATCGGCATCGTATGTGCGTTCTGCGTCGTATATATCAGCCGAAGCTTAATAGACGTCAGCGACTGAGCGGCGCGCGCCGGGTTGGACTGGTAAGCACCTACCTTTTTGAAGGAGGTAGCTAGGTCTGCTCACCGGCCGCCCACGCAACATGCAGGAGTTCCCGTGGAGATGGCCCATGACCCCTTGGGGCATAGGTTTAGTCCGACGTGCTGACCTCTCTATTAAGCCTAGGTCGGGTTGTGGCGTATTGTTTGGCCGAGGCCGAGCATGACCCAGGAAAGTGTGTCCGGAGTTAATCGAGCGTGGTGGGTAAGTTGGTGCACCCCTGCAGGGAAGAAAACATCTATCGATAGCCTGTCCTACAGTAACGGACACTTGGAGTTGTATCTCGATCGATACAACTAGAACTGGATACTTGAGATGAGACTTGGATATGAGGTGATAAATGGATAGTATGGCTTTGGGATTGCTTTCTCGCAGGGAGTCGAGAAAGGATCTCTGGCCGAGGTTGATAACACTTCTACTACTTTACTTTATGCTACTCTACTCCCTCCAGTTGATGCAAGATGGTGGTTTCCAGAAGATGCTAGTCTTCGATAGGACTAGGGCTTCTCTCTATTCTGGCATTCTGCAGTTTAGTCCACAGATACAACCCATTCGTTTGATATAGATGCATGCTTAGTTTAGATCTGATGTAAGTCTTGCGAGTACTTTGGATGAGTACTCGCGGTTTCTTTGCTACCTCTTTTCCCCCATACCCGATTGTTGCGACCAGATGACGGATCCCAGGAGCCAGACGACACCACTGAAGACTACTGCTACCCCGAGGGTTCCTACTACTACGTGACGGCCGCTGACGACTTGGAGTAGTTAGGAGGCTCCCAGGCAGGAGGCCTTGACTTTTCGATCGATGTTGCTTTTGTGCTAGCCTTCGTAAGGCAAACTTGTTTAACTTATGTCTGTACTCAGATATCGTTGCTTCCGCTGACTCTTGTGTATTCGAGCCCTCGAGGCCCCTGGCTTGTAATAAAAGCTTGTATTATTTTAAATTTGTGTCTAGAGTTGTGTTGTGATATCTTCCCGTGAGTCCTTGATCTTGATCGTACACATTTGCGTGTATGATTAGTGTACGGTTGAATCGAGGGCGTCACAAAAATCGGCAGATCTCGGGTAGGGGGGACCAAACTGTGAGTCTAAGGATCAATGATGACAAGGGACAATGGGGGAACGGTGTTTACCTAGATTCGGGCCCTCTTAAAGGAGGTAAGACCCAATGTCCTACATGATTATATTCGATGTATATAAGGGCTACAAGAGTTGATCTACCTTGAGATTGTAATGGATAAACCCTAGCAGTCTAGCCTATGATTCTTCTGATGCCCTCTTCGGACTAACCCCTCCGGTTTATATACACACCGGAGGGGCCTAGGGTTATACAAGGTCGGTTCAGAGGAAAGGAGTATTACACCCGGACACCAAACTTGTTGTTCTACGCACATAGGAGTCCTACCCGGACACGGGAGGTGGTCTTCTGCTTCGTCTTCACGACCCATCAGCCCGGCCCATATCGAATAGGCCGGACACCTGAGGACCCCCGAATCCAGGACTCCCTCAACGAGCCAGCAGCACCGCCGCCGAACCGTGAAGCCACGCCGTCGCGCCCCCATTAACTATGCATCGCTGCCACCCGAGTAGGGGAAGAAGGAATCCCGCCACCGCAAGCACCAAACGGGCTTTGCCCGACGGTGCGACCGGGCGATGGTAAGGGAGGAAGACGGTGGGAGGGGTCCTCGGCTAGCGGCGCCCTCGGGTCCCCCCCCTGGTCGCTTGCGTGGACAATGCGGGAGGGAGAGGGGTGGGTCGGGGGATTCTAAGCTGCCCACCTTGATCCTTACTCGTATAGTACACATACACCTATCTCTTTGTAGTTCTATCACCTTTCTATGAGAATCAATCAATATAATTCCTTATCGAAAGGAGAAAAATACACCTATGCTTTTGTAACGATGTTGAATAATTAGTCCCCACGCTGATAGCCGTAGTAGTAGTAGTAGTAATAGTAGTAGTAGTAGTAAGACTACCAAAGTGGGAAAATATAGGTGGTACCGTCACATATATCTAAGCAAAATAGATGATGCGGCAGGTAATCAATGAAGAAAAAGAGGCATGTGGTAACATATCTAGTTACTTATAGTATGAATAATATCACACATACCAAAACAAGATAGGTCTACAACATAATAAATGAAGTGTTGCAATCATGATACCACTTATGATACCCCATTATGACCAGCCTTACTCCTCACTATTGAGGTAGTATCATACTCCCTCCGTCCGGTGAAAAGTGTACATATAGAAATTTTAGGACAAATTATGGAGTGGAATCAAAAATGTATTGGAAAGATGCAAGCCACCATCTCTCTCATTTTTAATTATCCTAGCCCCAATGACCTAAGTGCATGAAAAAATTAAAGAGACCATGTGTAGAAACCTATTGTTCTTGATTACCGTGTGATGACAGAGAAGCTATTTTTTTCTACTTTAATGTGTATTGGGAAGATAAATGTATATTTTTTTATGGATAAATTTTAAAGTCAAACATACACTTTTCACTGGACGGAGGGAGTAGACTAACATATGCATGTTACTATAAAAAAAATTTGGGGGGGGGGGGTATGATTATTAATAGTAAGTTAACCGAGACACTGAACTAGCACTAGTTGACGATGGAGATGGGCCACCAATGTCTTTTGATTTCCATCAATGGGAGACAGCATCATGGTACCGTACTACAGCTGTGGGTAAAGAAAACGTTAGGATTCCATATCACCATGAATGTCTCCATCAACTTCTATTTACTACCTTTAATTGTCTGGTCCTGGTTGATTCTGATCATATGTCAAAAGAAAGATGCTTTTAAATAATTGCTGCTTTTGAAATGCGATCCTTCTCTTTAAATAATTGATGCTCAGTGCCCATGTCTAACGAAGTAGCTAGCACTAGAAGAAAGAAAGAGAACGGGACATCGAAAGCAGGAAGGAGAAACAGCTACCGCGGAATGGCCGGTGAGGAGGAGGTGCAGATGGTAGAGTCCTGCTTTGTAACGCCGGCCAAGGACACGCCGCGAAAAGCACTGCGGCTGTCACCACTCGACCTCCTCATGCTAGCCAACAGAGGCTACACCCCACTCGTCCACTTCTATCGCCGCCGATGTTCCGTCGACGACTTCTTCGACGTGGCTAGGTTGAAGACAGCACTGGGCAAGGCCCTCGTGCCCTTCTACCCCATGGCCGGCCGCCTCAGGGCCAACACGGACGGCAGGTTAGAGATTGACTACAACGGCGAGGGCATGCCCTTCCTCGTGGCTCACTGTCACCTCACCGTTGATGACTTTAGCGAGTTCAAGCCATCACCAAGGTTAAGGGGGTTGTTTGTTCCCCACACCGACGACTCAGAGGGCATCGTGTGCAGCACTCAGGTATGTCTGATTTCTTCTTAATTGGCCACTTCCTCTGTTCCAAGTGATTTGAAGTTTTGGTTTTGTCCTAAGTCAGTTTTTTAAAATTTTAATCAAGTCTATAGAAAAACATGTTCATTTCAAATTTGGTGATAGCTTGAAGCATATATATAGTATGAAAATGTATTGTATGATTAATCTATTGAAACTAATATGGTGTTCTACATGTTGATCTATTATACTACTGACTTGGTCAAACTTAAAAAAGTTTGAGTTGGGACAAAAGAACTTCAATTAGTTTAGAACGGTGGGAGTAGGTTTCTTTTTGTCTTTCTGTTTAACAAACTCACTATAATAGTGCAAACATATAGTAACAAGCAAGTAATATGTGCCACAAATTCATATATGTAGGTGGCATTCTTGAAGTGTGGTGGGGTGGCCTTAGGGACGGCAGTGCACCATGGCGCTATGGATGGCACTGCCGCGTTCCACTTCTTCCAGACATGGTCTGCTTTCTCCACGGAGGGCGACTGGGCTGTGGTGAAGACCCCCTACCACGACCGCAACCTCTTGTTTGCGCGCAACCCACCCTTTGTTCATCCCGACACCCTCTCCCTTTTTTGCCTCAAGGTAAACATGTCACAGCTGTCGGGGCCAGTTGTGAACGAGGTTTTCACCCTTGGCAAGGGCCAAGTTTCCACTCTCAAGCGCATCTGCGGTGGCGACATGAGCACCTTTAGTGTCGTGAGTGCCCACATGTGGCAGTGCATGTGTTTAGCCCGGCGGCTACCGCCGAACTGCACGATGCACCTCGTGTTCCCGGCCAATGTTCGGCGCAGTATGACGCCGCCTCTTCCGGACGGCTACTTCGGCAACGCGATAACATACGTAAGTGTTGCCAATGTAGCACGGGGCATCGCCTCAGGTGACCTGGCCTACATAGTGCGCCGGATTAGAGACAGCCTCAGCCGGGTGGACGATGAGCTAGTGCATTCTGCAGTCGACTACCTCGAGCTAGCAAAGACGGACAACCACCCTGCTACAGGCAGTTTGCCAGCGACAGATATGAGAGTGGTTAGTTGGCTTGGCATGCCGGTGTATGATGTGGATTTCAGTTGGGGAAAGCCATTGGCTATGTTGCGTGCTGAATCAAACCGCGGAGGCTATGTGCACCTGATTGACAGCGTGCATGGGGACGACAGCATACGCCTAGTCATGTGTATAGAGGCTTCAATTCTCAAGGAGTTCAAGTGTTTGTTGTATGCCAAGTTTGAGAGCATGGTGTATTCCAAGTTCTAGCCAGCTAGTGTCGTATGCACCTCATTTTTTTTTT
>NW_025228286.1:80364-81109 GCF_018294505.1 Triticum aestivum | reverse complement strand
AAAAGGTTGAAAGTTGGCATGGTATCATCATTTGACCCACATAGCATGTGCAAGAATGTAGAGAGGGTTACGGCGAAAACTGGATGCACTTCGTGTACAAAACGGACAATCTCTTTCGAAGTATCAGGGTTTCATACGAAAACTCGTCTGTTACAAAGGGGTTTCATTTTCTTTGAACTTATCTGAACTCCATAGTTTTTCTGTGCTCAAAATGCACCATTCAAAGCCACATCATCAATTTTCAACCCTTTCTGACTTCATTTGTAATTTTTCATGCATTTACTGGTTATTTTGAGCTATAGGACCCTGAAATTGGAAAGCATTTCAAATGAACACTGAAAAAGGTTGAAAGTTGGCATGGTATCATCATTTGACCCACATAGCATGTGCAAGAATGTAGAGAGGGTTATGGCAAAAACTGGATGCACTTCGTGTACAAAACGGACAATCTCTTTCGAAGTATCAGGGTTACATACGGAAACTTGTCTGTTACAAAGGGGTTTCATTTTTTTTGAACTTATCTGAACTCCATAGTTTTTCTGTGCTCAAAATGCACCATTCAAAGCCACATCATCAATTTTCAACCCTTTCTGACTTCATTTGTAATTTTTCATGCATTTACTGGTTATTTTGAGCTATAGGACCCTGAAATTGGAAAGCATTTCAAATGAACACTGAAAAAGGTTGAAAGTTGGCATGGTATCATCATTTGACCCACATAGCATGTGCAAGAATGTAGAGAGGG
>NW_025228286.1:78727-79579 GCF_018294505.1 Triticum aestivum | reverse complement strand
CATTTTTTTGAACTTATCTGAACTCCATAGTTTTTCTGTGCTCAAAATGCACCATTCAAAGCCACATCATCAATTTTCAACCCTTTCTGACTTCATTTGTAATTTTTCATGCATTTACTGGTTATTTTGAGCTATGGGACCCTGAAATTGGAAAGCATTTCAAATGAACACTGAAAAAGGTTGAAAGTTGGCATGGTATCATTATGTGACCCACATAGCATGTGCAAGAATGTAGAGAGGGTTACGGCAAAAACTGGATGCACTTCGTGTACAAAACGGACAATCTCTTTCGAAGTATCAGGGTTTTATACGGAGACTCGTCTGTTACAAAGGGGTTTCATTTTTTTGAACTTATTTGAACTCCATAGTTTTTCTGTGCACAAAATGCACCATTCAAAGCCACAACATCAATTTTCGACCCTTTCTAACTTCATTTGTTATTTTTCATGCATTTACTGGTTATTTTGAGCTATAAAACCCTGAAATTGAAAAGCATTTCAAATGAACTCTGAAAAGGTTTAAAGTTGGCATGGTATCATCATTTGACCCACATAGCATGTGCAACAATGTAGAGAGGGTTACGGCAAAAACTGGATGCCCTTCATGTACAAAACGGACAATCTCTTTCGAAGTATTAGGGTTTCATACGGAAACTCGTCTGTTACAAAGGGGTTTCATTTTTTTGAACATATTTGAACTCAGTAGTTTGTTCTGTGCTCAAAATGCACCATTCAAAGCCACATCATCAATTTTCGACCCTTTCTGACTTCATTTGTTATTTTTCATGCATTTACTGATTATTTTGAGCTATAAGACCCTGAAATTGAAAAGCATTTCAAATGAACTCTAAAA
>NW_025228286.1:75590-76142 GCF_018294505.1 Triticum aestivum | reverse complement strand
TGAAATTGAAAAGCATTTCAAATGAACTCTGAAAAGGTTGAAAGTTGGCATGGTATCATCATTTGACCCACATAGCATGTGCAAGAAAGTAGAGAGGGTTACGGCAAAAACTGGATGCACTTCGTGTACAAAACGGACAATCTCTTTCGAAGTATCAGGGTTTCATACGGAAACTCGTTTGTTACAAAGGGGTTTCATATTTTTTGAACTTGTTTGAACTCCATAGTTTTTCTGTGCTCAAAATGCACCATTCAAAGCCACATCATCAATTTTCAACCCTTTCTGACTTCATTTGTTATTTTTCATGCATTTGCTGAACATTTTGAGCTATAAGACCCTGAAATTGGAAAGCATTTCAAATGAACACTGAAAAAGGTTGAAAGTTGGCATGGTATCATCATTTGAACCACATAGCATGTGCAAGAATGTATAGAGGGTTACGGCAAAAACTGGATGCACTTCGTGTACAAAACGGACAATCTCTTTCGAAGTATCAGGGTTTCATACGGAGACTCGTCTGTTACAAAGGGGTTTCATTTTTTAATTTATTTG
>NW_025228286.1:74702-74907 GCF_018294505.1 Triticum aestivum | reverse complement strand
AAAGGGGTTACATTTTTTTTGAACTTATCTGAACTCCATAGTTTTTCTGTGCTCAAAATGCACCATTCAAAGCCACATCATCAATTTTCAACCCTTTCTGACTTCATTTGTAATTTTTCATGCATTTACTGGTTATTTTGAGCTATGGGACCCTGAAATTGGAAAGCATTTCAAATGAACACTGAAAAAGGTTGAAAGTTGGCAT
>NW_025228286.1:71672-72170 GCF_018294505.1 Triticum aestivum | reverse complement strand
TATCATCATTTGACCCACATAGCATGTGCAAGAATGTAGAGAGGGTTATGGCAAAAACTGGATGCACTTCGTGTACAAAACGGACAATCTCTTTCGAAGTATGAGGGTTACATACGGAAACTTGTCTGTTACAAAGGGATTTCAATTTTTTTGAACTTACCTGAACTCCATAGTTTTTTTGTGCTCAAAATGCACCATTCAAAGCCACATCATCAATTTTCAACCCTTTCTGACTTTATTTGTAATTTTTCATGCATTTACTGGTTATTTTGAGCTATAGGACCCTGAAATTGGAAAGCATTTCAAATGAACACTAAAAAATGTTGAAAGTTGGCATGGTATCATCATTTGACCCACATAGCATGTGCAAGAATGTAGAGAGGGTTACCGCAAAAACTGGATGCACTTCGTGTACAAAACGGACAATCTCTTTCGAAGTATCAGGGTTTCATACGGAAACTCGTCTGTTACAAAGGGGTTTCATTTTTTTTGAACTTA
>NW_025228286.1:71235-71662 GCF_018294505.1 Triticum aestivum | reverse complement strand
AAGCATTTCAAATGAACTCTGAAAAGGTTGAAAGTTGGCATGGTATCTTCATTTGACCCACATATCATGTGCAAGAAAGTAGAGAGGGTTACGGCAAAAACTGGATGCACTTCGTGTACGAAACGGACAATATCTTTCGAAGTATCAGGGTTTCATACGGAAACTCGTCTGTTACAAAGGGGTTTCATTTTTTTTGAACTTATCTGAACTCCATAGTTTTTCTGTGCTCAAAATGCACCATTCAAAGCCACATCATCAATTTTCAACCCTTTCTGACTTCATTTGTAATTTTTCATGCATTTACTGGTTATTTTGAGCTATAGGACCCTGAAATTGGAAAGCATTTCAAATGAACACTGAAAAAGGTTGAAAGTTGGCATGGTATCATCATTTGACCCACATAGCATGTGCAAGAATGTAGAGAGGG
>NW_025228286.1:70697-71225 GCF_018294505.1 Triticum aestivum | reverse complement strand
TCTGAACTCCATAGTTTTTCTGTGCTCAAAATGCACCATTCAAAGCCACATCATCAATTTTCAACCCTTTCTGACTTCATTTGTTATTTTTCATGCATTTGCTGAATATTTTGAGCTATAAGACCCTGAAATTGGAAAGCATTTCAAATGAACACTGAAAAAGGTTGAAAGTTGGCATGGTATCATCATTTGACCCACATAGCATGCGCAAGAATGTAGAGAGGGTTACGGCAAAAACTGGATGCACTTCGGGTACAAAACGGACAATCTCTTTCGAAGTATCAGGGTTTCATACGGAAACTCGTCTGTTACAAAGGGGTTTCATTTTTTTGAACTTATTTGAACTCCATAGTTTTTCTCTGCTCAAAATGCACCATTCAAAGCCACATCATCAATTTTCAACCCTTTCTGACTTCATTTGTTATTTTTCATGCATTTACTGATTATTTTGAGCTATAAGACCCTGAAATTGAAAAGCATTTCAAATGAACTCTGAAAAGGTTGAAAGTTGGCATGGTATCATCATTT
>NW_025228286.1:69176-70327 GCF_018294505.1 Triticum aestivum | reverse complement strand
AAGTAGAGAGGGTTACGGCAAAAACTGGATGCACTTCGTGTGCAAAACGGACAATCTCTTTCGAAGTATCAGGGTTTCAGACGGATCCTTGTCTATTACAAAGGGATTTCAATTTTTTTGAACTTATTTGAACTCCATAATTTTTCTGTGCTCAAAATGCACCATTCAAAGCCGCATCATCAATTTTCAACCCTTTCTGACTTCATTTGTTATGTTTCATGCATTTACTGATTATTTTGAGCTATAAGACCCTGAAATTGGAAAGCATTTCAAATGAACTCTGAAAAGGTTGAAAGTTGGCACGGTACCATCATTTGACCCACATAGCATGTGCAAGAATGTAGAGAGGGTTACGGCAAAAACTGGATGCACTTCGTGTACAAAACGGACAATCTCTTTCGAAGTATCATGGTTTCATACGGAACTCGTCTGTTACAAAGGGGTTTCATTTTTTTTGAACTTATCTGAACTCCATAGTTTTTCTGTGCTCAAAATGCACCATTCAAAGCCACATCATCAATTTTCAACCCTTTCTGACTTCATTTGTAATTTTTCATGCATTTACTGGTTATTTTGAGCTATAGGACCCTTAAATTGGAAAGCATTTCAAATGAACACTGAAAAAGGTTGAAAGTTGGCATGGTATCATCATTTGACCCACATAGCATGTGCAAGAATGTAGAGAGGGTTATGGCAAAAACTGGATGCACTTCGTGTACAAAACGGACAATCTCTTTCGAAGTATGAGGGTTACATACAGAAACTTGTCTGTTACAAAGGGGTTTCATTTTTTTTGAACTTATCTGAACTCCATAGTTTTTCTGTGCTCAAAATGCACCATTCAAAGCCACATCATCAATTTTCAACCCTTTCTGACTTCATTTGTAATTTTTCATGCATTTACTGGTTATTTTGAGCTATAGGACCCTGAAATTGGAAAGCATTTCAAATGAACACTAAAAAAAGGTTGAAAGTTGGCATGGTATCATCATTTGACCCACATAGCATGTGCAAGAATGTAGAGAGGGTTACCGCAAAAACTGGATGCACTTCGTGTACAAAACGGACAATCTCTTTCGAAGTATCAGGGTTTCATACGGAAACTCGTCTGTTACAAAGGGGTTTCATTTTTTTTTGAACTTATCTGAACT
>NW_025228286.1:66262-67430 GCF_018294505.1 Triticum aestivum | reverse complement strand
TGACCCACATAGCATGTGCAAGAAAGTAGAGAGGGTTACGGCAAAAACTGGGTGCGCTTCGTGTACAAAATGGACAATCTCTTTCGAAGTATCAGGGTTTCATACGGATCCTTGTCTGTTACGAAGGGATTTCAATTTTTTTGAACTGATTTGAACTCTCTAGTTTTTCTGTGCTCAAAATGCACCATTCAAAGCCACATCATCAATTTTGAGCTATAGGACCCTGAAATTGGAAAGCATTTCAAATGAACACTGAAAAAGGTTGAAAGTTGGCATGGTATCATCATTTGACCCACATAGCATGTGCAAGAATGTAGAGAGGGTTACGGAAAAACTGGATGCACTTCGTGTACAAAACGGACAATCTCTTTCGAAGTATCAGGGTTTCATACGGAGACTCGTCTGTTACAAAGGGGTTTCATTTTTTTGAACTTATTTGAACTCCATAGTTTTTCTGTGCTCAAAATGCACCATATAAAGCCACATCATCAATTTTCGACCCTTTCTGACTTCATTTGTTATTTTTCATGCATTTACTGGTTATTTTGAGCTATAAGACCCTGAAATTGAAAAGCATTTCAAATGAACTCTGAAAAGGTTTAAAGTCGGCATGGTATCATCATTTGACCCACATAGCATGTGCAACAATGTAGAGAGGGTTACGGCAAAAATTGGATGCCCTTCGTGTACAAAACGGACAATCTCTTTCGAAGTATCAGGGTTTCATACGGAAACTTGTGTGTTACAAAGGGGTTTCATTTTTTTTGAACTTATCTGAACTCCATAGTTTTACTGTGCTCAAAATGCACCATTCAAAGCCACATCATCAATTTTCAACCCTTTCTGACTTCATTTGTAATTTTTCATGCATTTATTGGTTATTTTGAGCTATAGGACCCTGAAATTGGAAAGTATTTCAAATGAACACTGAAAAAGGTTGAATGTTGGCATGGTATCATCATTTGACCCACATAGCATGTGCAAGAATGTAGAGAGGGTTACGGCAAAAACTGGATGCACTTCGTGTACAAAACGGACATTCTCTTTCGAAGTATCAGGGTTTCATACGGAGACTCGTCTGTTACAAAGGGGTTTCAATTTTTTTGAACTTATTTGAACTGCATAATTTTTCTGTGCTCAAAATGCACCATTCAAAGCAACATCATCA
>NW_025228286.1:62866-64288 GCF_018294505.1 Triticum aestivum | reverse complement strand
TCATTTGACCCACATAGCATGTGCAAGAAAGTAGAGAGGGTTACGGCAAAAACTGGGTGCACTTCGTGTACAAAATGGACAATCTCTTTCGAAGTATCAGGATTTCATACGGATCCTTGTCTGTTACGAAGGGATTTCAATTTTTTTGAACTTATTTGAACTCTCTAGTTTTTTTGTGCTCAAAATGCACCATTCAAAGCCACATCATCAATTTTCAACCCTTTCTAACTTCATTTGTAATTTTTCATGCATTTACTGGTTATTTTGAGCTATAAGACCCTGAAATTGAAAAGCATTTCAAATGAACTCTGAACATGTTGAAAGTTTGCATGGTATCATCATTTCACCCACATAGCATGTGCAAGAAAGTAGAGAGGTTTACGGCAAAAACTGGATGCACTTCGTGTACATAACGGACAATCTCTTTCGAGTATCACGGTTTCATACAGAAACTTGTCTGTTACAAAGGGATTTCAATTTTTTTGAACTTATTTGAACTCCATAGTTTTTATGTGCTCAAAATGCACCATTCATAGCCACATCATCAATTTTCAACCCTTTCTGACTTCATTTGTTATTTTTCACGCATTTGCTTAATATTTTGAGCTATAAGACCCTGAAATTGGAAAGCATTTCAAATGAACACTGAAAAAGGTTGAAAGTTGGCATGGTATCATCATTTGACCCACATAGCATGTGCAAGAATGTAGAGAGGGTTACGGCAAAAACTGGATGCACTTCGTGTACAAAACGGTCAATCTCTTTTGAAGTATCAGGGTTTCATACGGAAACTCATCTGGTACAAAAGGGTTTCATTTTTTTCGAACTTATCTGAACTCCATAGTTTTTCTGTGCTCAAAATGCACCATTCAAAGCCACATCATCAATTTTCAACCCTTTCTGACTTCATTTGTAATTTTTCATGCATTTACTGGTTATTTTGAGCTATAGGACCCTGAAATTGAAAAGAAATTCGAATGAAGTCTGAAAATGCTGAAAGTTTGCATGGTATCATCATTTGACCCACATAGCATGTGCAAGAAAGTAGAGAGGTTTACGGCAAAAACTGGACGCACTTCGTGTACAAAACGGACAATCTCTTTCGGAGTATCAGGGTTTCATACAGAAACTTGTCTTTTACAAAGGGATTTCAATTTTTTTGAACTTATTTGAACTCCATAGTTTTTCTGTGCTCAAAATGCACCATTCAAAGCCACATCATCAATTTTCAACCCTTTCTGACTTCATTTGTTATTTTTCATGCATTTGCTGAATATTTTGAGCTATAAGACCCTGAAATTGGAAAGCATTTCAAATGAACACTGAAAAAGGTTGAAAGTTGGCATGGTATCATCATTTGACCCACATAGCATGTGCAAGAATGTAGAGAGGGTTACGGCAAAAACTGGATGCACTTCGTGT
>NW_025228286.1:62304-62856 GCF_018294505.1 Triticum aestivum | reverse complement strand
TGAAATTGAAAAGCATTTCAAATGAACTCTGAAAAGGTTGAAAGTTGGCATGGTATCATCATTTGACCCACATAGCATGTGCAAGAAAGTAGAGAGGGTTACGGCAAAAACTGGATGCACTTCGTGTACAAAACGGACAATCTCTTTCGAAGTATCAGGGTTTCATACGGAAACTCGTTTGTTACAAAGGGGTTTCATATTTTTTGAACTTGTTTGAACTCCATAGTTTTTCTGTGCTCAAAATGCACCATTCAAAGCCACATCATCAATTTTCAACCCTTTCTGACTTCATTTGTTATTTTTCATGCATTTGCTGAACATTTTGAGCTATAAGACCCTGAAATTGGAAAGCATTTCAAATGAACACTGAAAAAGGTTGAAAGTTGGCATGGTATCATCATTTGAACCACATAGCATGTGCAAGAATGTATAGAGGGTTACGGCAAAAACTGGATGCACTTCGTGTACAAAACGGACAATCTCTTTCGAAGTATCAGGGTTTCATACGGAGACTCGTCTGTTACAAAGGGGTTTCATTTTTTAATTTATTTG
>NW_025228286.1:59996-62294 GCF_018294505.1 Triticum aestivum | reverse complement strand
ATTTACTGATTATTTTGAGCTATAAGACCCTGAAATTGAAAAGCATTTCAAATGAACTCTGAAAAGGTTGAAAGTTGGCATGGTATCATCATTTGACCCACATAGCATGTGTAAGAAAGTAGAGAGGGTTATGGCAAAAACTGGATGCACTTCGTGTACAAAACGGACAATCTCTTTCGAAGTATCAGGGTTTCATACGGATCCTTGTTTGTTACAAAGGGATTTCAATTTTTTGAACTTATTTGAACTCCATAGTTTTTCTGTGCTCAAAATGCACCATTCAAAGCCGCATCATCAAATTTCAACCCTTTCTGACTTCATTTGTTATTTTTCATGCATTTACTGATTATTTTGAGCTATAAGACCCTGAAATTGGAAAGCATTTCAAATGAACTCTGAAAAGGTTGAAAGTTGGCATGGTATCATCATTTGACCCACATAGCATGTGCAAGAATGTAGAGAGGGTTACGGCAAAAACTAGATGCACTTTGTTGAGGATATAGACCTTAGAGTCACCCACCAGGAGGGGCCGGGTTACTCATAGGGTCGTTGCCAGAAGCCCGGAGCCAAGTTTCAAGATAATGGGCCAGAGATGGGCTGAGACCCGGATATGGCTTAAAGCCCGTAGTTATCATCATTGTTATAGTAGACTTGTAGTGTAAGGCAAGTATTGTTTAGAGTCCGAGCCGGACGCTCTTATGAGGCGGCCGGGACTCTAAGGGCTGCTGGGCGTCAGCCTCCCTATAAAAAGGGAGGACGCGGCAGCGGTTCAAGGGCGACAACAATCTCATCGAGAACCGGGCATAGCTGTTTAGCTCCCTGGTGATTGTAACCCTAATCAATAACACCTCGAACTGGACGTAGGCTTTTACCTTCACCGTAAGGGGCCGAACCAGTATAAACCCTCGTGTTCCTTGTCCCGCATAACCCCTTCAAGCTTCCTAGTTGCGATGGCTCCACGGCTAAGTCCTAGCTTAAGGACATCTGCCGTGACCATTCCACTACAGTTGGCGCCCACCGTGGGGCCAGCGCACGGTGGATTTGAGTTCTTGAAGGCCAGCTTCGAAGGGCTCAAGGGATACGCCGTAGGCCGGATGACCAAGAGTCATCGCGGCAAGCTCTACATCGACGACGAGGACTGGGGCCCCGACGCCGGCTCAATTGAGTACGGGTACCGGGTCCCCTTTGGCGGAATTCATGTCTTCATTGGCAAGGTTGGTGAGCCGGGCCCCGAGCCGGATCTCTGCGCCGATCTCATCGAAACGGCTCAGCGCGCACGACCCGCTCGGGCCCGGCCTGCCTTAAGGCGCGCTTTTGTGGGATGTATCCATGGAGGGCCCTCTGATCCTTCCGGGTCTCGTGATGAGGCGGCCGCCGGCTCTGACGGCGAGTCGGCCACCGATGAATCAAACTCGTTGTACCAACTCCAAGATAGCAGGCTCATGGGTTGTTCCGATGGCGACAGCATTCCGGACCTTTTTGAGCCGTCAAGTCAGGTTGGAGTTTTTATGGCCGGTGCGCAGCCTATTCAGAACCCCGCTGCTGGAGCGGGAAACCCGGTGCCTTCTCCGGCCCAGGTGCTGATGGATCTCACAGACAAGATGACGGCCCTGTTAACCGCCATGGTCGACCCGGCGGATCAAGCTCAGCATGATGCGGAGGTGGCGCAGTTAAAATTAGATCTGATAAAGGCTAAAGAGGATCTCGCAGCGGAAGGAATTAGGCTGGCTGCGGAGCGGGCGGCCCTCGATGCCCGGACTCAGCTAATTCAGGCGCAGTCCTTCCAACTCACGATGGACCAGAAGCGGACAACGAGGTTATGAGAAGGAGGCATCAGAAGGCCCAGTCTCGACTCCCGCCAGTCTACGATCCACGCAATCTCTTTAACACGCCGGGTGCAGGGTCTAGTAACCCGCCAGGAGTCATTGCACCCGGGTCTGGACCCCTTAGTTAGCCACGAATGATGGGGCCTCCCCAGGTGCCCCCTGCCCCGCCTCAGTATGTGCCAATACCCCCGGGTCATTATGATAACCCGCTAGAGAACATGGTGGCTGCAGCAGCACGGCTGGCGGCTCTCCCCGTTGACGGCGGTTCCCCGGCGGCCATCGAAACCCGCCAGGTCAGGGAACTCCTACAGACGGCACTAGCACAGCAAGAGGCTTACTCCTACAGCCGGGACAGGATCCACTCAACCCCTCGTCCAGGCCAGAGCCCGAGTGCCGGCACATGGTCTCAGCGACCGGCTCAAGTAATGTCCGACGCCACGACCCGCCCCCTGGTCATGGCCCGACTCATAAT
>NW_025228286.1:47775-59613 GCF_018294505.1 Triticum aestivum | reverse complement strand
GACGTCCGTTGATGTAGGAATTTCTACCAGGACCTGGGGAGTCCCTTGTTTGGTACCAGCCATCCGTAATGAACGTCTACCTAAGGACTTCAAGGGCCCTAGGAAGGTGCCTAACTATACAGCGGACTTACAGCCAGCTTGGATTGAGAGTTATGAGATGGCTATGGAATTACTAGAGGCCAGCGAGGCGGCCATGGCCAAATATTTTACCATGATGTTAGATGGAACTGCCCGCACGTGGTTAAAATGGCTACCACCGAACTCCATTGGGTCCTGGGCTGAGCTGAAAGCCCGGTTCATTCAAAACGTCAAAGATACCTGCAAGCAATCTATGTCAATTGTGGATTTGACTAACTGTAAGCAGCAGGAGGGCGAGTCCACGACCCATTGGGTTCGCCGGGTCAAGGAGATCATACATTCATCAGATAAGATGGATGCCGGCTCTGCAGTCTTAATGTTGGAACAGAGCTGTCGCTTTGTGCCCCTTAAGATGAAGCTTGGGCGGCTCAAGCGCAACTGCACCGATATGGGTACCCTAATGGCGGCTCTTGTCAAATACGCCGATTCCGATGGTACTAAGGATCCCCCTTCAGATGATGAAAGGGCAGGGAAGGGAAAGAAGAATGGCAACGGCAAGGGTCCTCCGTTTAACCCGGGGAACCAAGGAGGAGGCAAGCGTAAGGCTGATGGCAGCCTAGAGTTTGTGGCCAACACCAACTCTCAAGGTAGTAACCAGCGGCGCAAGGGGAGGCCCCCTCCCCGAGGCGGCGGGTCGGGACCTTCTCTGGAGCAGCTATTGAACGAACCTTGTCCGAGACACAGCTCTAGAGAGAAGCCAGCGACTCATCTGTGCAAGGATTGTGCTATCATGAAGGCCTTTAAAAACTACAACGGACCGGGTGGCGGCTCAGGCGCCGGCGGCTTTCATGGCCCGGGCGGTGGTTCAAATTCCGGTCCTCAGAACGGCCAAGGGGGCTTTAATCAACAGTCTGGTCAGGGTCATCAACAGCAGCAGGGGGGTTATCAGACCAACCCGAAGCAGCTTAGCGGTGGACAGTATCACGTGTTCACCACTAGCTTGTGCAAACGAGACGAGAAGCTTCACAAGAGGGCTGTTAATGCTGTTGAGCCGGCAGTTCCACGCTATTTACGGTGGTCTGAGCAGCCCATAGTGTGGAGTAGGGAGGATCACCCCCCCGGGTGGATAACCCGGGCCACCTGGCCTTAGTGGTGGCCCCTCAGGTGGGAGGTTATAAGTTCACAAAAGTACTCATGGATAGAGGCAGCAGCATCAACATCCTCTATTATGAGACTTTCCGTCGTATGGGGCTGGTCGATAAGAACCTCAGCCAGTCAAATACTATCTTCCATGGTGTGGTACCTGGTAAGTCGGTAAGATCGAACTGGAAGTGGCTTTTGGTGATGAGAACAACTACAAGGTGGAGAAGTTTACCTTTGAGGTGGTCAAGATAAGAAGTCCATACCACGCTATATTCGGACGGCCGGCTTACGCCAAGTACATGGCACGACCGTGTTATGTGTACTTACAGCTCAAGATGCCGGGTCACAACGGGACTATTACGGTTCACGGCAGCCGGAAAGTGGCTCTGGAGTGTGAGGAAGGTGACGCGGCTTATGCAGAGTCTGTTTGTGCCACAGAAGAGTTGAAATTTTATAAAGACAATGTTGACCCCACAGATATGACCTCTCTGAAAAAGCCAACCACAGAGAATGAACCAACAATGAAATTTAAATCAGCTGATGAGACTAAGCTTGTTGATTTTGTTCCAGGTGACTCGTCTCAGCAGTTTAGCATCAGTGCAAATCTGGACCCGCAATAGGAAAGCGCGCTCATCGAGTTCATCCGTGAGAATAGGGACATCTTCGCGTGGAATCCTTCTGACATGCCAGGTGTACCTAGAGAACTCGCTAAGCACACTCTCAATACCGATCCAAAATTTAAGCCGGTCAGACAGTTCCTTCGACGGATTAACGAAGAGAGGCGGAAAGCTATCGGTGAAGAAGTGGCCCGGCTCTTGGCGGCTGGGTTCATTGTTGAGGTTTTTCACCCGGAGTGGTTGGCTAACCCGGTGCTCGTACTCAAGAAGAACGGCACCTGGCGGATGTGTGTGGACTACACGGACTTGAACAAGGCGTGTCCTGCTGATCCTTTTGCTCTCCCCCGTATTGATCAAATCATTGATGCTACGGCAGGTTGTGCACGCTTAAGTTTCTTGGATGCCTATTCCGGGTATCATCAGATTAAGATGGCAGTTAAGGACCAGGAGAAGACGGCGTTCATCACTCCCTTTGGAGCCTTCTGCTATGTGTCTATGCCTTTTGGACTCAAGTGTGCACAGGCGACTTACCAGCGTTGTGTGCAGAATTGTCTTCACAAACAGATCGGGCGCAATGTTCACGCCTACGTGGATGATATTGTGGTTAAATCCATCAAGGAGGAAACCCTGATAGATGACTTAAGGGAAACCTTCGATAATCTCCGGGTCTATAAGATGATGCTTAATCCGGCCAAGTGTGTTTTTGGTGTTCCTGCAGGCAAACTATTGGGCTTCTTGGTTTCTGACAGAGGCATTGAGGCTAACCCGGAGAAGATCAAGGCCATCACTTCCCTGGCTAAGCCGGCGTGTGTAAATGACGTTCAGCGTTTGGCGGGTCGCATCGCTGCTTTAAGCCGGTTTATAAGCCGTTTGGGTGAGAAGGCTATGCCCTTATATCAGTTGATGAAGAAAACTGACAACTTTGTCTGGAATGATGCAGCTAATACTGCTTTTGAGGATTTGAAAAAGCAACTGGCAAAGCCCCCCGTCCTTGCTGCTCCGATTGATAAGGAGCCCTTGCTACTATATGTAGCGGCAAATGCACGAGCTGTCAGCGTGGCCATTGTTGTGGAGCACAAGGAGGCGGGTAAGGAGCATCCGGTTCAGCGGCCGGTTTATTATGTCAGCGAGGTGCTCATTGAGTCCAAGCAGCGGTACCCGCATTGGCAGAAGCTCGTATACGGTGTGTTCATGGCGAGCCGGAAACTCAAACATTATTTTCAGGGTCATCCCATCACTGTGGTCAGTTCTGCCCCCCTTGGTGATATTATCCAGAACAGAGAGGCTACAGGGAGAATTGCTAAGTGGGCTATAGAACTTGGACCTCATGGCCTCAAATATGTGCCACACACTGCTGTTAAATCTCAGGCTTTGGTGGATTTCATCAATGATTGGACGGAGTCTCAAGTGCCTGAACAAAAGCCGGATAACACTTATTGGACTATCCACTTCGATGGGTCTAGACAGTTGGAGGGCTCGGGGGCTGGTGTTGTATTGGCTTCCCCAAAAGGTGACAAGTTCCATTATGTGCTACGGTTGATGTTTCCTTGCACTAACAATGCGGCTGAATACGAAGCTTTGCTCCACGGTCTTCGGGTGGCTAAGGAGATGAGCTTAAGCCGGGTAAGATGCTTTGGGGACTCAGATTTGGTGGCTCAACAAGTGTCGGGCACCTGGGATTCTAAGGATCCTCTAATGGCGGCTTATCGCCGCGAGGTTGATGCCATTGCTGGGCACTTCCAGGGATACCAAGTGGAGCATATTGATCGCAGGAGGAATGAGGCGGCTGATGCGTTAAGCCGGCTAGGCTCTCAGCGAAAGCCGGTGCCGCCTAACACTTTCCTGGATGTCCTGTATAACCCTTCGGTCAAGTTGCCTATAGAGGAGGACTTGGCTATCCCTGACCCGGAGGCACGACTGGTGGCGGCTCTTCATGTCATACCAGACTGGACAATGCCATATCTGGCTTATATAACCCGGGGAGAGTTGCCTGAGGATGACACTCTGGCCAGGCAAGTAACCCGGCGGGCTAAGTCAATGGTTGTCATTGACGGCGAGTTGCATCATCGCAGTGTTTCAGGGGCGTTTCAGCGTTGTATCTCCCCTGAGGAAGGTCAAGAGATCTTGCGCGAGATCCATGAAGGGGATTGTGGCCATCATGCCGGTTCAAAATCTCTTGTAGCCAAGGCTTTCCGTCATGGTTTTTATTGGCTGACGGCTCACGCTGAAGCAGAAGACTTGGTCAGTAAATGTGATGGTTGCCAAAGGTTCTCACGACAGGCTCATGTGCCGGCTCAGGAGTTGAGGATGATCCCAATCACTTGGCCCTTTGCGGTCTGGGGGCTTGATATGGTTGGGCCTTTTAAACGATCCAAGGATAAGAAGTCCCACCTCTTGGTGGCAGTTGACAAATTCACAAAGTGGGTGGAGGCTGAGCCAGTTAGCAAGTGCGATGCAGCCACGGCGGTTCAATTTATGAAAAAGGTGATTTTCCGCTTCGGCTTTCCGCACAGCATCATAACTGACAATGGCACCAATTTATCCAAGGGCGCTATGGAAGAATTTTGTCAACGGGAGCATATGCGACTTGATGTTTCCTCAGTGGCTCACCCCCAATCCAATGGTCAAGCTGAGAGAGCTAACCAGGAGATTTTGAAGGGCATCAAACCCCGTCTTTTGGTCCCTTTGCAACGGACGCCGGGTTGTTGGGTGGAGGAGCTGCCCTCCGTCTTATGGAGCATCAACACTACTCCTAACAGGTCTAATGGCTTCACGCCTTTCTTCATGGTTTATGGAGCAGAAGTAGTCCTCCCCAGCGACATCCGTCATGATTCGCCTCGTGTGGCGGCTTATGTTGAGACGGATAATGAACAGGCGCGCCAAGATGCTCTGGACTTGTTGGACGAACAGCGTGATGTGGCAGCAGCCCGTTCAGCGATTTACCAACAAGACCTGCACCGTTATCACAGCCGCCGGGTCAAGTCCCGGGTCTTCCAGGAAGGCGACCTTGTGCTCCGGCTCATCCAGGATCAAACAGATGCACACAAGTTATCCCCACCCTGGGAAGGGCCCTTTGTGGTCAGTAAGAACTTGCACAACGGGTCATATTACCTCATTGATATTCGGGAACATAAAGATTCGCGTAAGTCTGAGGAGGAGACCCGTCGGCCGTGGAACATAGCTCAGCTTCGGCCTTACTACACTTGAGCTGCCGGCTCTCGTGGTGTACATATTTATCTCAGACATGTATATATTATGATAAGCAATAAAGCGGGACCTCTGTCCTTTTTTTTCCTCCAATTATTTGTGTGTCATTTTTTACATACTAATTTGAAAGGAGGATCCGGCTTATGATCGTATTTGAGTCTAGCCGTAAGCAGTAAGATCACCTGGGGGCTTCCTGTTCAAACATGGGTCGTATTCGAACCAAAGAGAACATAGCTGTCGATACCCATTTTGATTGGCAAAGTGCCGAGCTCATTGGGAGGTTGCCTTTGATCATATTTGAATCATAGTGTAACCCCTCTGAGAACCGACGTGGATCGTATTCGAATCAGCGTCGTTAAACAATTTTCAGAGTCACTTGGGGGCTTCCTGTTCAAACATGGGTCGTATTCGAACCAAAGAGAACATAGCTGTCGATACCCTTTTGATTGGCATCGCCACACCCACTGGGGGCTGTATGATCGTATCCGAATCTTAGCTTACCCTCTTTGGACCGGGTTGCTGGTCGTATTCGAACCGGAAGCCCAAGTTTTTATATTTTATTACAAGTCTGCTCTGATCATGTCAAAGTATGTACTGCCGGGTCTCGCTTGCCGGCTTAATTTTGGTTTATCATGTTAGTTGAACATCATGGATGTCATCAAAACAGGTGAATTCGAGCTAAGGTACCAACCAAGCTACCTGGGTTATTTAAACCGGAATTATGTTTACAGGCTGTTAAGTGTGTTATCATGGCTATGTTCAGAATATAGTTAACGACCAGTCTTTTTTGGTTAGTATTCCGGGTTATCTATCTCAAACACCTGATTCTCAGGGCGGTAAGCCGCCTTGAGACTTGGGATTTGCCTTTCTATGCAGATGCTGGAAGATACTTTTTAAGGTTGAGAAGGACAAGGGGATAATCATGACCCGGAGGAGCATTAAAAGAATAACTTCAAGGGGTTTCAGCATTCATGACGTGCACGATGGCACGACAGAGATAAATTGTTGCACTTATTCTATTACAAAAATCCTTCAAAAGTCTCAAGGGTGGAGCGTTGTTCGGTGAACCGCCAGCCGCTTTATGACGCCTGCTGAGTTGAAGTTCCCGGCTCGTCTTCTGCTCCGGCTGATCCCAAGACCTCGAAGGTTTACGACTTCCAGTTGATGCCGCTGAGAGCTTCGAACTGGGCTTCTTCGTCAATTAACCCGGCCGGGTCAATCTCGGGGGCGAAGGTGTGCTGGCGAGCCGGAGGAATCAGACTAAGAGCTTCATAGCGAGGGGTTGGAATCCTTTGATTCTCCGCGTTGTATCCCGGCTGATACTTGGTTAAGTCGGTGTCGCTCCCAATGATGGTGGCCACCGGGCGTACAGCCTTCACACATGCCGCGAAGTCCTTCTGGTCGAAGGCGGAGCCGTCTTCCTTCAGGCTTGGGTAACCCAGAGCAATGTCTGCCGGGTCTAGCTCCGGCAGGAATGCTTTGGCCCGGCTCAGCGCGGCAATTGCTCCGGATCTTGCGGAGGCTCGGCGTAGCTCCTGGATCCGCTGTGGCAGAACAGCGAGCCGGCGCAGGACTTCGGCTAGATGGGTTGGCACCTCGTTGGATAGGGCCACCACAGCTAAGGCGCGCTGTGACCCGGTGTAGAGTTGTTCCACCAGGGTGTACACGGCCTTTAGCTAGGTGACCACGCTCTGGTTGAGGTTGGCACTCCTGGGACCTGTTTAAATAAAGATCAGGTAAGCCGGTGACAAGGATGAATCATAACATATACAGATTTGATGAAAGCCGGCGAGGCGACTTACCGAAGATAGCAGCCACCATTTGGGAAACCAGGCGCTTTAGGCCGGAGAGCTCAGCAGTCTTCTCAGTAAGGGCCTTCTCCGCCTGTTCTGCCCGAGTCACCAGTGCGGCTTTCTCCTCAGCCCAGGCTTTCCGCTCAGCATCGAACTCGGTCTTCAGCTTCTCTTGAGCGGCGATGCTGGAGACGAACTTGGCGTTTGCCTTCCGGGTCTCCATCTCTTGTGTCTTTAGCCGGCTCTTGAGTTCCGCAAGGTCCGACTCTAATTTCTTGCCAACAGCCTGCATGTATTTCCGGGTTATTAACAGTCGTTCTATAAGTCCCAAGCACTTTCCAAGCAAAGACACTTGGCACTTGGGGGCTAATGCATATTGAACGTATCTATCTACGTACTGCCGGTTCAGTTAAGTAAGCCGGACTCTAAGTCTACAACATATTCAAGTATAAGTCATAGACTTGGGGGCTAGCATGACAAGGAGCACTATGCGGAAAGTAAGTAGACAGCAGAAGGTTACCTCAGATTTTTGTTGGATCTGGTTGACCATGGCGATCTCGGCGTCCCGGCTCTTGTGAACCTGGCTGATGTAGCCAGAGACGAGCTCTCCAATGTTCAAGTCGGTGTAGCTGGAGAGATCTAGATTCATCCGGTGGGGTTGCAGCAACTCCCCCTTCGTGGAGCATTTGGCCAGCGCGGTCGGCCTCCCCGGCTCAACATACTCCGTCCAGGTAATTACCACGTCCGGGTCGTTAGCCGGTGGGGCTGAGCCGGAGGCCTCCGGGTTAGCTGACGCTTCGGTCGTTGTCTTGGTGGTCGGGGCAGGGGCTTCAGGCGCCGTGTCCATGGGAATGGTGGCTTCGGAGGCGGCTGGCGGCTCTTGAGCCGTCGTCTCCGGCTCAGGCAAGTCTGGCACTCCGGCTGACCTGGTCTTCTTTGCTCTTTTGGTGAGCTTTGCCTGGGCACTGAAAAGACAGAAGTGTTAGGCATACAAAGAGTAAATACAGACAGATAATGTAAGGAGATTGTTATTACCCGGGTGCAGTTTTGAAGGCCGGCAGACTTGACTGCATGGAATCACCCGAAGAGTGGGAGGTCTCCTGGTAATTGGAGTCAGAAGAGTTGAGTGGCTGACGGATGACACCCGCCAACGGATGAAAAGGGTACAGGTGAGAAAAAACCTCAGTACGACGCTTCCTTGTTGCGTCGGGTAACCCGGCTGAGAGTTCGGTGTCCTTGCGGGCCCGGGTGTGACGCCGGCTTTCATGAACCTGTTGCTTCAAAAGAAATTGAGGGTCTTGATGAGCTAATGGATGGGAAAAGCTTACTTTCCGGGTTACTCTTCGGACTTTCAGCTGTGGCAAAGGCTCCGAGTCGGAGGAAAGTGATGTTACCTCTTCAATCACCGGGTTACTGGCGCCGGTGTCATCCTGTCAGTAAGCAAAATGTTGATAAGATGGACAGCAGCAAACGACAAATATGGCAAGAGTTTAAAAGGGTTAAGGGTTACCTCTGACTCGGAGCTGTCGCTTAATTGCAGCAACTCCGAAGCAGTGGGTCTGCATCCCTTTTTGCGAGGGGCGGCTTTCTTGGAGGCTTTCTTCGCCTTCCTCGCCTTCTTGGCCGCCTCATGGTCATACTTGACCTGCCAGAATTTGTCATCAGCCTGAGAAATACAGTAATGAACTCTTAAAAAGGTTCAGAGCAAGGTGACATGTAAAAAAAAAGTGGAAAGGTTAAAGTCAGCGGCTTACCGCTGGGGCTGGATTGGTCTTGCAGAACGGGGCTAGCCCGGTTCTTCCATAGTCTGCGAGGCTCTCGTTTAACAGAGCCTTGGTCTCTTCTTCAGCAACGTCTTCTGGAAGATCATTGCGACTGTGCCTCTGCGGGTCATCCTTTCGCCCGGTGTACTCACACATTAAGCCGGGGCGGCGGCTCAATGGGATCACCCGCCATGAGATCCAGACCCGGACTAGATCAATTCCGTTCAGACCGTTGCCTAGTAGGGCCTTGATCTTGTTGATCGTTGGAAGCAGGGGCTGGCGTTCCGCGGCAGTCAGTTTGTCGGATAATGGATGAGTCGACTCCAGGCGCGTTGGGCGAAAACCGGGCAGCGGGCTCTCATCAGCCGGGGACGTGTCTTGGCAGTAGAACCAAGTCATATTCCAGTCCTTGGGGTGACTTGGCGGCTTTGCGTAAGGGAATAGACAGTCCCTGCGCCGTTGGATGGAGATGCCGCCTAACTCTAGACTTGGACCGTTTGCGCACTCATTTTGGCGGTTCAAATAAAATAGCTCTTTGAAGAGCAGCAGACTCGGCTCTTCTCCAAGATATACTTCACAAAAAACTTGGAAGTTGCAGATGTTGGATATGGAATTGGGTCCTATATCCTCAGGCCGAAGGTCAAAGAAGTTGAGCACGTCCCGGAAGAATTTTGAGCCGGGCGGTGCAAAGGCTCGGCTCATATGGTCCGCAAAGATCACTAACTCCCCGTCCCTCGGTTGTGGTCTTTCTTCTGACGGGTCAGGGGCACGGTAGGACATCACTTCCTTCTTGGGCAGATATCCGGACTTAACAAAGTTGGCCAGGGTCTCATCAGTGACGTTGGATCTCATCCAGTTGCAAGTGATGGGAGCCTTGGGAGGCATGGTGACGGTTGGTGGTCTATGAGGAAGAGAAAAGTGTCCGGGTTAATTATAAGCCAGGGATTATCATTCAAACTACAGTGACGGCTTCTGAAGGGGACTAATGATATATATTGATACGGTGAGTTATCTAAGCCGTCGGGGCTTTCAGGATAAGTTGGTCATCTACGGCTTACTGCAGTTAACTCGGAGGATTCTACAGAGCATGGTTCTCTTTAAACCGGAAAGTTCTACGGCGCGTGTTTTCTTTAAGTCAGAAGTATAAGCCGCCAAGATTCAAGGGCTGCAGTTTTTACTAAGTGTGGTAAAACAGATTTCACATATGGCAGTAACTTTTTCGGATCAAAATGGTCGGGCGAGATGAAAATTTTCTAGACCTAAAAAACAGAGGCAGGAGAAGTTCTTGAGGATTGAACACAGTTCTTATGCAGTAAAAAGAGGGTTTCTTGCAGATGAAATGGGTCTCAAACATTTACCGCAGTGGTTCTACGCGAGGTTAAGGATCAACCAACTACAGTGGCAACAAGGACTACCGAGTTTGTGGGCAATGGTGACGAACACGAAGAACTGAAGGAACCCTACCGCAGATCTGTTCTAGCAAGGCAGAGAAGACTCACCGGAGTTGAGGAAGAGAGGAGGTCGCCGCCGTTATCTGGTCCGAGTCAGGGTGATGCAGCGGCCGGGTCGATGAAGATCAGGGGCGCGACGGCGGCGGCAGCGGCAGAAGCTCGGGCAGAGGAGCGACAGCGCGAGGAAGAAGAAGGAGAGTGTGAGAAGAGAGCGTTGGGCCGGCCTATTTATAAGGCAGAGTCATAAGTGGGCGCGGGATTCAAGGAGGCCACGGCGTGGTTATCTCCCCCTCACGGCGCCTCGATTCTCGGAATGACAGTAAAAGCAAAGATCCGTTGCGGATCTGGCGGAGTAAAAAACGGACTTAATGGAGGATGACGTCACGGCGGATTATCCGGAGTCCGGAGGATGACGTCACTCCGGGTTATGGCCTTCACATGAATGGTAAGCCGGAGATTTTTTCTGTCTACAGAGCTGAAGATTGACACGAGCCGGCTCAAATCAATCTGGGGCCTAATGTTGAGGATATAGACCTTAGAGTCACCCGCCAGGAGGGGCCGGGTTACTCGTAGGGTCGTTGCCAGATGCCCGGAGCCAAGTTTCAAGATAATGGGCCAGAGATGGGCTGAGACCTGGATATGGCTTAAAGCCCGTAGTTATCATCATTGTTATAGTAGACTTGTAGTGTAAGGCAAGTATTGTTTAGAGTCCGAGCCGGACGCTCTTATGAGCCGGCCGGGACTCTAAGGGCTGCTGGGCGTCAGCCTCCCTATAAAAAGGGAGCACCCTGCAGCGGTTCAAGGGCGACAACAATCTCATCGAGAACCGGGCATAGCTGTTTAGCTCCCTGGCGATTGCAACCCTAATCAATAACACCTCGAACTGGACGTAGGCTTTTAACTTCACCGTAAGGGGCCGAACCAGTATAAACCCTCGTGTTCCTTGTCCCGCATAACCCCTTCAAGCTTCCTAGTTGCGATGGCTCCACGACTAAGTCCTAGCTTAAGGACATCTGCCGTGACAATTCCACGACACACTTCGTGTACAAAACGGACAATCTCTTTCGAAGTATCGGGGTTTCATACGGAAACTCATCTGTTACAAAGGGGTTTCATTTTTTTGAACTTATCTGAAATCCATAGTTTTTCTGTGCTCAAAAATGCACCATTCAAAGCCACATCATCAATTTTCAACCCTTTCTGGCTTCATTTGTTATTTTTCATGCATTTACTGATTATTTTGAGCTATAAGACCCTGAAATTGAAAAGCATTTCAAATGAACTCTGAAAAGGTTGAAAGTTGGCATGGTATCATCATTTGACCCACATAGAATGTGCAAGAATGTAGAGAGGGTTATGACAAAAACTGGATGCACTTCGTGTACAAAATGAACAATCTCTTTCGAAGTATCAGGGTTTCATACGGAAACTCGTCTGTTACAAAGGGGTTTCATTTTTTTGAATTTATTTGAACTCCATAGTTTTTCTATGCTCAAAATGCACCATTCAAAGCCACATCATCAATTTTCAACCCTTTCTGACTTCATTTGTTATTTTTCATGCATTTACTGATTATTTTGAGCTATAAGACCCTGAAATTGAAAAGCATTTCAAATGAACTCTGGAAAGGTTGAAAGTTGGCATGGTATCATCATTTGACCCACATAGCATGTGCAAGAAAGTAGAGAGGGTTACGGCAAAAACTGGATGCCCTTCGTGTACAAAACGGACAATCTCTTTCGAAGTATCAGGGTTTCATACGGATACTTGTCTGTTACAAAGGGAT
>NW_025228286.1:46597-47672 GCF_018294505.1 Triticum aestivum | reverse complement strand
ACTTATTTGAACTCCATAGTTTTTCTGTGCTCAAAATGCACCATTCAAAGCCGCATCATCAATTTTCAACCCTTTCTGACTTCATTTGTTATTTGTCATGCATTTACTGATTATTTTGAGCTATAAGACCCTGAAATTGGAAAGCATTTCAAATGAACTCTGAAAAGGTTGAAAGTTGGCATGGTATAATCATTTGACCCACATAGCATGTGCAAGAATGTAGAGAGGGTTACGGCAAAAACTGGATGCACTTCGTGTACAAAACAGACAATCTCTTTCGAAGTATCAGGGTTTCATACGAAAACTCGTCTGTTACAAAGGGGTTTCATTTTTTTGAACTTATCTGAACTCCATAGTTTTTTTGTGCTCAAAATGCACCATTCAAAGCCACATCATCAATTTTCAACCCTTTCTGACTTCATTTGTTATTTTTCATGCATTTACTAATTATTTTGAGCTATAAGACCCTGAAATTGAAAAGCATTTCAAATGAACTCTGAAAAGGTTGAAAGTTGGCATGGTATCATCATTTGACCCACATATCATGTGCAAGAAAGTAGAGAGCGTTACGACAAAAACTGGATGCACTTCGTGTACAAAACGGACAATCTCTTTCGAAGTATCAGGGTTTTATACAGAAACTCGTCTGTTACAAAGGTATTTCATTTTTTGAACTTATTTGAACTCCATAGTTTTTCTGTGCTCAAAATGCACCATTCAAAGCCGCATCATCAATTTTCAACCCTTTTTGACTTCATTTGTTATTTTTCATGTATTTACTGATTATTTTGAGTTATAAGACCCTGAAATTGAAAAGCATTTCAAATGAACTCTGAAAAGGTTGAAAGTTGGCATGGTATCATCATTTGACCCACATCGAATGTGCAAGAAGTAGAGAGGGTTACGGCAAAAACTGGATGCACTTCGTGTACGAAACGGACAATCTCTTTCGAAGTATCAGGGTTTCATACGGAAACTCGTCTGTTACAAAGGGGTTTCATTTTTTTGAACTTATTTGAACTCCATAGTTTTTCTGTGCTCAAAATGCACCATTCAAAGCCACATCATCAATTTT
>NW_025228286.1:45948-46500 GCF_018294505.1 Triticum aestivum | reverse complement strand
TTTCAAATGAACTCTGAAAAGGTTGAAAGTTGGCATGATATCATCATTTGACCCACATAGAATGTGCAACAAGTAGAGAGGGTTACGGCAAAAACTGGATGCACTTCGTGTACAAAACGGACAATCTCTTTCGAAGTATCAGGGTTTCATACGGAAACTCATCTGTTACAAACGGGTTTCATTTTTTTGAACTAATTTGAACTCCATAGTTTTTCTGTGCTCAAAATGCACCATTCAAAGCCACATCATCAATTTTCAACCCTTTCTGACTTCATTTGTAATTTTTCATGCATTTATTGTTTATATTGAGCTATAAGACCCTGAAATTGAAAAGCATTTCAAATGAACTCTGAAAAGGTTGAAAGTTGGCATGGTATCATCATTTGACCCACATAGCATGTGCAAGACTGTAGAGATAGTTACGGCCAAAACTGGATGTACTTCGTGTACAAAATGGACAATCTCTTTCGAAGTATCAGGGTTTCATACAAAAACTCGTCTGTTACAAAGGGATTTCATTTTTTTGAACTTATTTGAACTCCATAGTTTTTC
>NW_025228286.1:43894-45291 GCF_018294505.1 Triticum aestivum | reverse complement strand
ACATCATCAATTTTCAACCCTTTCTGACTTCATTTGTTATTTTTCATGCATTTACTGGTTATTTTGAGCTATAAGACCCTGAAATTGAAAAGCATTTCAAATGAACTCTGAAAAGGTTGAAAGTTGGCATGGTATCATCATTTGACCCACATAGCATGTGCAAGAATGTAGAGAGGGTTACGGCAAAAACTGGATGCACTTCGTGTACAAAACGGACAATCTCTTTCGAAGTATCAGGGTTTCATACGGAAACTCGTCTGTTACAAAGGGGTTTATTTTTTTGAACTTATTTGAACTCCATAGTTTTTCTGTGCCCAAAATGCACCATTCAAAGCCACATCATCAATTTTCAACCCTTTCTGACTTCATTTGTTATTTTTCATGCATTTACTGAATATTTTGAGCTATAAGACCCTGAAATTGGAAAGCATTTCAAATGAACTCTGAAAAAGGCTGAAAGTTGGCATGGTATCATCATTTGACCCACATAGCATGTGCAAGAATGTAGAGAGGGTTATGGCAAAAACTGGATGCACTTCGTGTACAAAACGGACATTCTCTTTCGAAGTATCAGGGTTTCATACGGAAACTTGTCTGTAACATAGGGATTTCATTTTTTTGAACTTATTTGAACTCCATAGTTTTTCTGTGCTCAAAATGCACCATTCAAAGCCACATCATCAATTTTCAACCCTTTCTGACTTCATTTGTTATTTTTCATGCATTTACTGATTATTTTGAGCTATAACACCCTGAAATTAAAAACCATTTCAAATGAACTCTGAAAAGGTTGAAAGTTGGCATGGTATCATCATTTGACCCACATAGAATGTGCAAGAAGTAGAGAGGGTTACGACAAAAATTGGATGGACTTCGTGTACAAAACGGACAATCTCTTTTGAAGTATCAGGGTTTCATACGGAAACTCGTCTCTAACAAAGGGATTTCATTTTTTTGAACTTATTTGAACTCCATAGTTTTTCTGTGCTCAAAATGCACCATTTAAAGCCGCATCATCAATTTTCAACCCTTTCTGACTTCATTTGTTATTTTTCATGCATTTACTGATTATTTTGAGCTATAAGACCCTGAAATTGAAAAGCATTTCAAATGAACTCTGAAAAGGTTGAAAGTTGGCATGGTATCATCATTTGACCCACATAGAATGTGCAAGAAGTAGAGAGGGTTACGGCAAAAACTGGATGCACTTCATGTACAAAACGGACAATCTCTTTCGAAGTATCAGGGTTTCATACGGAAACTCGTCTGTTACAAAGGGGTTTCATTTTATCGAACTTATTTGAACTCCATAGTTTTTCTGTGCTCAAAATACACCATTCAAAGCGACATCTTCAATTTTTAACCCTTTCTGACTTCATTTGTTATTTTTCAAGCAT
>NW_025228286.1:41223-41588 GCF_018294505.1 Triticum aestivum | reverse complement strand
TGTGCTCAAAATACACCATTCAAAGCGACATCATCAATTTTCAACCCTTTCTGACTTCATTTGTAATTTTTATGCATTTACTGATTATTTTGAGCTATAAGACCCTGAAATTGAAAAGCATTTCAAATGAACTCTGAAAAGGTTGAAAGTTGGCATGGTATCATCATTTGACACACATAGAGTGCGCAAGAAGTAGAGAGGGTTACGGCAAAAACTGGATGCACTTCGTGTTCAAAACGGACAATCTCTTTCGAAGTATCAGGGTTTCATACGGAAACTCGTCTGTTACAAAGGGGTTTCATTTTTTTCAACTTATTTGAACTCCATAGTTTTTCTGTGCTCAAAATACACCATTCAGAGCGACA
>NW_025228286.1:38085-38869 GCF_018294505.1 Triticum aestivum | reverse complement strand
CAAAACGGACAATCTCTTTCGAAGTATCAGGGTTTCATACGGAAACTTGTCTGTTACAAAGAGATTTCAATTTTTTTGAACTTATTTGAACTCCATAGTTTTTCTGTGCTCAAAATGCACCATTCAAAATCACATCATCAATTTTCAACCCTTTCTGACTTCATTTGTTATTTTTCATGCATTTACTGATTATTTTGAGCTATAAGACCCTGAAATAGAAAAGCATTTCAAATGAACTCTGAAAAGGTTGAAAGTTGGCATGGTATCATCATTTGACCCACATAGAATGTGCAAGAAGTAGAGAGGGTTACGGCAAAAACTGGATGCACTTCGTGTACAAAACGGACAATCTCTTTCGAAGTATCAGTGTTTCATACGAAAACTCGTCTGTTACAAAGGGGTTTCATTTTTTTGAACTTATTTGAACTCCATAGTTTTTCTGTGCTCAAAATGCACCATTCAAAGCGACATCATCAATTTGCAACCCTTTCTGACTTCATTTGTAATTTTTCATGCATTTATTGTTTATATTGAGCTATAAGACCCTGAAATTGAAAAGCATTTCAAGTGAACTGTGAAAAGGTTGAAAGTTGGCATGGTATCATCATTTGACCCACATAGCATGTGCAATAAAGTAGAGAGGGTTACGGCAAAAACTGGATGCACTTCGTGTACAAAACGGACAATCTCTTTCGAAGTATGAGGGTTTCATACGGAAACTTGTCTGTTACAAAGGGATTTCATTTTTTTTGAACTTATTTGAACTCCATAGTTTTTCTCTGCT
>NW_025228286.1:36062-37891 GCF_018294505.1 Triticum aestivum | reverse complement strand
AAGAAGTAGAGAGGGTTACGGCAAAAACTGGATGCACTTCGTGTACAAAACGGACAATCTCTTTCGAAGTATCAGTGTTTCATACGGAAACTCTTCTGTTACTAAGGGGTTTCATTTTTTTGAACTTATTTGAACTCCATAGTTTTTCTGTGCTCAAAATGCACCATTCAAAGCCGCATCATCAATTTTCAACCCTTTCTGACTACATTTGTAATTTTTCATGCATTTATTGTTTATATTGAGCTATAAGACCCTGAAATTGAAAAGCATTTCAAATGAACTCTGAAAAGGTTGAAAGTTGGCATGGTATCATCATTTGACCCACATATCATGTGCAAGAAAGTAGAGAGGGTTACGGGAAACACTGGATGCAGTTCGTGTACAAAACGGACAATCTCTTTCGAAGTATCAGGGTTTCATACAGAAACTCGTCTGTTACAAAGGGATTTCATTCTTTTGAACTTATTTGAACTCCATAGTTTTTCTCTGCTCAAAATGCACCATTCAAAGCCGCATCATCAATTTTCAACCCTTTCTGCCTTCATTTGTTATTTTTCATGCATTTACTGATTATTTTGAGCTATAAGATCCTGAAATTGAAAGCATTTCAAATGAACTCTGAAAAGGTTGAAAGTTGGCATGGTATCATCATTTGACCCACATAGAATGTGCAAGAAGTAGAGAGGGTTACGGCAAAAACTGGATGCACTTCGTGTACAAAACGGACAATCTCTTTCGAAGTATCAGGGTTTCATACGGAAACTCGTCTTTTACAAAGGGGTTTCATTTTTTTGAACTTATTTGAACTCCATAGTTTTTCTGTGCTCAAAATACACCATTCAAAGCGACATCATCAATTTTCAACCCTTTCTGACTTCATTTGTAATTTTTCATGCATTTACTGATTATTTTGAGCTATAAGACCCTGAAATTGAAAAGCATTTCAAATGAACTCTGAAAAGGTTGAAAGTTGGCATGGCATCATCATTTGACACACATAGAGTGCGCAAGAAGTAGAGAGGGTTACGGCAAAAACTGGATGCACTTCGTGTACAAAACGGACAATATCTTTCGAAGTATCAAGGTTTCATACGGAAACTCGTCTATTACAAAGGGGTTTCATTTTTTTGAACTTATTTGAACTCCATAGTTTTTCTGTGCTCAAAATGCACCATTCAGAGCGACATCATCAATTTTCAACCCTTTCTGACTTCATTTGTAATTTTTCATGCATTTACTGATTATTTTGAGCTATAAGACCCTAAAATTGAAAAGCATTTCAAATGAACTCTAAAAAGGTTGAAAGTTGGCATGGTATCATCATTTGACCCACATAGCATGTGCAAGAAAGTAGAGAGGGTTACGGCAAAAACTGGACGCACTTCGTGTTCAAAACGGACAATCTCTTTCGAAGTATCAGGGTTTCATACCGAAACTTGTCTGTAACATAGGGATTTCATTTTTTTGAACTTATTTGAACTCCATAGTTTTTCTGTGCTCAAAATGCACCATTCAAAGCCACATCATCAATTTTCAAGCCTTTCTGACTTCATTTGTTATTTTTCATGCATTTACTAGTTATTTTGAACTATAAGACCCTCAAATTGAAAAGCATTTCAAATGAACTCTGAAAGGTTGAAAGTTGGCATGGTATCATCATTTGACTCACATATCATGTGCAAGAAAGTAGAGAGGGTTACGGCAAAAACTGGATGGACTTCGTGGACAAAACGGACAATCTCTTTCGAAAGATCAGGGTTTCATACGGAAACTCGTCTGTTACAAAGGGATTTAATTTTTTTTAACTTATTTGAACTCCATAGTTTTTC
>NW_025228286.1:30531-31303 GCF_018294505.1 Triticum aestivum | reverse complement strand
AAGGCCTCCTGCCTGGGACCTCCTAACTACTCCTGGTCGTCGTCAGCGGCCTGCACGTAGTAGTAGGCACCTCCAGTGCCGTAGGTGTCGTCGTCGACGGTGGCGTCTGGCTCCTGAACTCCGACATCTGATTGCGACAATCCGGTATAGAAAGGGGAAAAGAGGGAGAAAAGCAACCGTGAGTACTCATCCAAAGTACTCGCAAGCAAGGAGCTACACTACATATGCATGGGTATATGTGTAAAGAGGCATATCAGTGGACTGAACTGCAGAATGCCGGAATAAGAGGGGGATAGCTAGTCCTGTCGAAGACTACGCTTCTGGACATCTCCATCTTGCAGCATGTAGAAGAGAGTAGATTGAAGTCCTCCAAGTAGCATCGCATAGCATAATCCTACCCGGTAATCCCCTCCTCGTCGCCCTGTTAGAGAGCGATCACCGGGTTGTATCTGGCACTTGGAAGAGTGTATTTTATTCAGTATCCAGTTCTAGTTGTCATAAGCTCAAGGTACAACTCCGGGTCGTCCTTTTACCGAGGGACACGGCTATTCGAATAGATAAACTTCCCAGCAGGGGTGCACCACATAACCCAACACGCTCGATCCCAATTGGCCGGACACACTTTCCTGGGTCATGCCCGGCCTCGTAAGATCAACACGTCACAGCCCCACCTAGGCTCAACAGGGTTTAGCTAATTAATTATTATTTAATTAAATTAAACAGGATTAATTAACTTAATTAATTAATTTATTTAGTTAATTAATTAATTAAT
>NW_025228286.1:20125-28823 GCF_018294505.1 Triticum aestivum | reverse complement strand
CGCGCGGCGACGTCGGTCTCAGGCCGCCGTGGTTGTCGGGGGCGAGGCGGCAGGCGCGGCGACGGGGTCGAGCCCTCCTCGATCCAGATCGGGGGAGAGGGAGGAGTGAGTGGGATATTTCGGGGGTGGGGGAGGTGTCGGTGGGGGTGGGATAAGGTGAGAGGGGGAGCGCAGGGTGGGCCGGCCGGCTGGGCCTGGGGTGGCCCAGTTGGGCCAGGTCCAGGGGAGGGGCCTTCTCCTTTTCCCTTTTTTTTCTTTGTTCTGTGTTCTTTTGCATTTTCTTTTTATTTGTTTATTTTCTTTTCTGTTTTATTTCATTTAAAAGTATTTAGGCATTTTATAAAAAGGAGTTTTCTCCACAATAATTACCGGTGTATTATTTGGCACCCACCGAACATTTTTGTTTATATTTTTGAAAACTTTTATTTTCCACTTTTAAATTTAATTGAAGTTTGAACTAGGAGTTTGACAAGGGTGTGGTTCAAATGTGATCTAGCCCTGTTTAGCAATATGATTAGCTTAATCACAGGGGGTTACTGTAGCATGATTCTCAGGGTGTTACAAATCTCCTCCACTACAAGAAATCTCGTCCCGAGATTTAGGAGGTAGAAGGAAACAGTGCAGGGTATTCTTCGCGCAGACGATCCTCTCGTTCCCAAGTGGCCTCATCTTCAGAATGGTGCGACCACTGGACTTTGAGAAACTTGATCGCCTTCTGACGTGTGCGGCGTTCAGCCTGGTCGAGAATGCGGACCGGATGCTCCTTATAGGAGAGGTCTTGCTGCAATTCGAGCACTTCGTGATCCACAGCTCGGATTGGATCCTTGAAGCAACGGCGGAGCTGTGACACATGGAACACATCGTGAACCTGAGAAAGGTTCGGCGGTAGTTCCAGTTGGTATGCCACTTATCCACGCCTTTCGAGAATAGTGAATGGGCCAATATAGCGAGGAGCTAGTTTGCCCTTGACCCCGAAGCGGTGAGCACCCTTCATAGGTGTGACTCGAAGATAAGCCTTTTCGCCAGGTTGATAGACCATGTCTTTATGATGACGGTCATACTGACTCTTCTGACGTGACTGAGCAGTCTTGAGATTCTCGCGAATAATGCGGACTCGTTCTTCGGCATCTTGGATAATATCCGGACCGAAGAATGGACGTTCCCCAGTTTCTGACCAGTTCAGAGGGGTTCGGCACTTTCGTCCATATAACACTTCGAAGGGGGCCATCTTCAGACTAGCTTGATAGCTATTATTATAAGAGAACTCAGCATACGGGAGAGATTCCTCCCATTTCTTGCCGAAGGAAATAACGCAAGCTCGAAGCATGTCTTCGAGAACTTGATTGACGCGTTCAACTTGTCCTTGCGATTGAGGATGAAACGCAGTACTGAATGACAGATGAGTTCCCATTGCTTCTTGGAAACTTGCCCAGAATCTTGAAGTGAATAAGCTACCACGGTCTGAACTGATAACCAATGGAATACCATGGAGTGAAACAATCCTGGACATATAGAGCGTTGCCAACTGGCTAGCAGTGATCGTTTCTTTGACTGCCAGAAAATGTGCAACTTTGGAAAGTCGGTCAATGACGACAAGAATAGCATCATTACCTTTCTGTGATTTGGGAAATCCAGTGACGAAGTCCATTTCAACATGGTCCCATTTCCATTCAGGAATAGAGACAGGTTGCAGAGTTCCAGCAGGCCTTCGATGTTCTGCTTTGATTCGATGGCAAACGTCACACTCAGCAACATAATGAGCAGTGTCTTGCTTCATATTAGTCCACCAGAATCTCTGACGGATGTCTTGGTACATCTTTGTACTACCAGGATGGATGCATAGAGGCGTATCATGAGCTTCTTTCATAACTTCCTGTGTCATATCCAGGTTTTTCTCTGTACAAGGCACCACTAGGCGGCCCTTGAAGTATAAGGTGCCATCTTCAGCAATGGTGAAGAATGAGGGCTTTCCTTCTACGAGGTAGCGCTTAATCTTGTCGGCTTCAGAGTCATACTTCTGTAGCCTTTTGATGCTGTCCTCGAGATCTGGTTTAGCAACTAGGGTATTGAGGGAACCCTGGGTAACAACGTGGAGGTTCACCTTGCCAAATTGTTTAGGAGGGGGAGCGAGTGCACCCAGAGGAACAATATGGAGGTTCAGCTTCCTGAATTCTTCAACAAGCGAGGGCTGAACTTTATGAACCTGGAGGTGGTTGCAGTAAGACTTGCGGCTCAAGGCATCAGCCATTACATTAGCCTTGCCTGGCGTATAGGAAATACCCAAGTCAAAGTCTGCAACAAGCTCCATCCATCTCTGCTGACGGAGGTTCAGATCTGGTTGAGTAAACAGATACTTCAGACTTTGGTGGTCGGTGAAGATCTCGCAACGATTACCGAGAAGGTAATGTCGCCACTGCTTCAGCGCATGAATGACAGCAGCAAGTTCGAGGTCGTGAACTGGGTAGTTCTCTTCGTGAGGGCGCAATTGTCGAGAGGCATAAGCAATCACTTTGCGGTCTTGCATTAGGACACAGCCTAACCCTTGACGGGAAGCGTCGCAGTAAATGACGAAGTCCTTCTTAGTATCAGGTGGAGCTAGAACTGGGGCAGAAGTCAACTTGTCTTTGAGTGCCTGGAAACTTTCCTGACATTTGTCTATCCATTGGAACTTGACACCCTTATGCAACAGGTTAGTCAGAGGCCTGGCGATCTTAGAGAAGTTCTCGATGAATCGACGGCAATAGCTGGCGAGACCGAGAAAACTTCTGACTTGCTTAACGTTCTTGGGAGGAGTCCAATCAAGAATAGCCTGAACTCGCTCGGGGTTGACGGCAATACCATCCTTAGAGATGACATGCCCCAGATAGGTTACTTCCGGTAGCCAGAATTCACATTTAGAGAACTTGGCATATAGTTGATGTTCTCGTAGTTTTTCCAGCACAAGTCGAAGATGTTCAGCATGTTCTTCTTCGTTCTTGGAAAATATCAGGATATCATCCAGATAAACCACGACGAACTTGTCGAGGTAATCCATGAATATGTAGTTCATCAGACGAGAGAAGGTGGCTGGAGCATTGGTTAAACCGAAAGACATGACGGTGTACTCGTATGAACCATAGCGAGTCACGAAGGCGGTCTTTGGGATATCCTCTTCGCGAACACGGATCTGGTGGTAGCCCAACCTCAAGTCGAGCTTAGAGAACACTGACGAACCCGCCAGTTGATCATATAGATCATTGATCCGAGGAAGAGGGTATTTATTCTGAATGGTAGCTTGGTTTATAGGACGGTAGTCTTGAACTAACCGGTTTGTCCCATCCTTCTTCTTGACAAAGAGAGAAGGTGCTCCCCAAGGAGAGCAACTTGGGCGAATGAATCCTTTGCGAAGAGACTTGTCGATTTCCTCCTTAAGCTCAAGGAGTTCATGCGGCGGCATTTTGTAGGGTCGCTTGGCTATAGGAGTGGTGCCTGGTTTCAAGTCGATGATGAATTCGACAGCTCTAGCAGGGGGAATCCCTGGAAGTTCTTCAGGGAAGACGTCGAGGAATTCACGCACGACGGGAATGTTTTCAATGCCCTCGAGTGGTGCAGCGTTCAATGCATTCAATGCATAGAGCCTTGCCTCGGCATTTTGCACCAGATGGGCTTGGTAAGTAACTATCTCATCTGAAGGGTGTAGCAGATGGACGGTCTTAGTGGTGCAAACGATTGAAGCAGTATGTGCTTTTAACCAATTCATTCCCAGAATGAGATCAATGCTACAGGACTTCAGTACGATGGGAGAGACAAGAAATTCCAGTCCTTCAATTTCAACAGTAACATCGCGACTAACCATAGAGGTTTGGCATTGGCCCGCAGGGGTGTGTACCACTAGCGGAGTGTTTATCTCTTCGTAATGAATGCCATGCAGGAATGCAAATTCTGCTGATATGAATGAATGGGATGCTCCTGTATCAAATAAAACGGATGCTGGTACTGAATTTACGAGGAGTGTACCCATCACAGTAGCAGGCTGGTCTTGAGCTTCGCTGAGATCAACGTGGTTGGCATGAGCGCGACCATGAGACTTAGCATTGTTGTTGCGGGGCTGGTTGTTACCACGGCCAGCTGCTGGAAGGGCCAGTTGATTCTGGTTCTGATAGCAGTTCCTAGCAAAGTGACCCGGTTGACCACACTTGAAGCACAGACCATTATCGGGAGTGGGAACAGGAGCCCCAGGTGGGGGAGCTGGTAGCTTTGACTGCTTAGATGGTGGAGGAGGCAGACGCGGTGCAGCTTAAGATTTCCTGGGAGCAGGTGCATTTGGACGATACATGCTGTTCGGGATCCATATATTACGCTTCTGCGAGGGCGGGCCCGAAGATGAGCCCGTGTCACGGTTGCGCCTCTGAGAGCTCTGGTATTCCTGCAGACCAGTCTCGACATTGATGGCCTTATTCACCAAGGTGGCGAAATCAGCAAAGTCATGCACTAGAAGTGCGAGCTTGATGTCACCTTGAAGGCCATCACGGAACTTCTCCTGTCTACGTGCATCAGTTGCAATGTCTTCTTCAGCATAGCGGGACAAGTCCAGAAACTCCCGCTGATAAGCTTCGACAGTTTTGTTGCCTTGGGTGAGGTTGCGGAACTCACGCTTCTTCCGGTCCATGACTCCCTGAGGAATGAAGCGGGCACGGAAAGCAGCTTGGAAGTCTGGCCAGGTGATGATTGTTCCAGCTGGCAGAGTACGCCTGTGGCTGTCCCACCATTGAGCTGCGGGTCCCTTCAAGAAGAAGGAAGCAAAATTGACATAGCTGGCAGGGGCTACATCAGCAGACTCCATCTCATAGGTGATGTCACGGAGCCAGTCATCAGCATCCAGAGGCTGAGTTGAGCTGCGGTAGATGGTTGGGTTGAGGCGTATGAAATCTTGAAGAGTTACTTGGGCTGGCTGCTGGTTCATATTGGGGCGAGGAAACTGAGCCATCATATTTTCCATGAATTGGCGGTTCAGTTTGAACTGTTGGATCATACCAGCCATGTACTCAGGTGGTGGTGGGGCATCGCCACCACGACCACGACCACCTGGTCTAACCATCCTGCTAATATATAACAGGGGTAGTTCAGCATTTGAGAAAATTTGCAATGACAAGAATCATTCATGATGAAACATGCATAATTGGAAGGAGCACGATAGCTACTACATAGTAGTCGGCATAACTTACAAAAGGGTTCATGCATATAGTTCAGTACATAGAGTTCGGTACATAAACTAAAACATCATAGGCGGCACACAGGCTCGCGGCGACTGCAACTAATACTACAAGCAAGCCTACATCAGTCCCAAGAGGTACTGTGGAGGTAATCGTAGCCCGACAGCTGGTAGTGAGGTAATGGATAATCCTCCACGTCAGCAGACTGGGGGCCGCGGATACTCAGGTGTAGAGCCCGGTGCTCAGGTGGCAGAAAAGGACCAAGTGCGGGAGAGTAGCCTCCCACTTCTGGCCAACCGACACCGTGGGGCATCACGGTCCTGGCTGGGTAGATCGCAGCACGCGGTACCTGTCCAGACCGGACAAAGGGGTGCAGCAGCGTCAGAGCACGGTAAAGGTGCTGACGGGTGGTGTACATCTCATGGCGAAGAGCTCGGTTAGCTCGATCCAGCCCATCAGCATGCAGAACCAGGTGCTGATGGTAGAAGGGCTCCCGGGTGACAGTGGAGTAGGCAGCAGTATAGTATCCCTCCGTACCAACATCAGAGGCGATAGCAATGTGCCTGAAAGGGGAGGTGTCCAACTCATGATACTCTCCACGAAGACGTGTCAGAGCAGCATAGGCTGCATCGTGGACAGCCATATCGATGGTCACACCAACACCATGTGCGGTGTGCAGCACAGTAGTGGAGTCGTACTCCCGAGAGTAGAGGTGGACGATGGCACGGTACTGCTCCTGGTTAAAGTCCTGGAACTCCTCGTAGACGGTGAACTCAGGGTGCCAGCGATAACCCAGATAGGTCATCATCTCAGCTAGCACCGCAGGTGATCCCGAGGCACCAATGGCCATCGTGTGGCGAACAACCTGCCTCGAGGGTTCCATCTGAAAACAAAGACGTTTCAAAGGAGTCAATTGACAGTGTGTGAATTGTTCAAAATACTATTCTAAGAAACAACTATGGCTTATCCATCTTTGGGGTGAACGCGGTCACGGGATCCTAGTGTTAGAGTTAGTAAATTCGTTTAACCCGAGTAGAAGAGAGTTCAGAGTCCCAGAGTAAAGGTCGAGGAGTAAAAGATCCTAGTACCACCCAATGGCGACGTGGGCCCGTAAGACACACAGCCATGTTAGTAAAAGTTTTTGTAATGTCTAGACTCGACTTCGGCCAAGGAGTGTGGAAGGGGGGTTCCTACAGGCAGGCGGCTCTGATACCAACTTGTGACGCCCCCGATTTGACCGTACACTAATCATGCACGCAAATGTGTACGATCACGATCAGGGACTCACGGGAAGATATCACAACACAACTCTAAAACATAAATAAGTCATACAAGCATTATAATACAAGCCAGGGGCCTCAAGGGCTCGAATACAAGTGCTCGATCATAGACGAGTCAGCGGAAGCAACAATATCTGAGTACAGACATAAGTTAAACAAGTTTGCCTTAAGAAGGCTAGCACAAAGGTAGCAACGATCGAAAAGGCAAGGCCTCCTGCCTGGGACCTCCTAACTACTCCTGGTCGTCGTCAGCGGCCTGCACGTAGTAGTAGGCACCTCCAGTGCCGTAGGTGTCGTCGTCGACGGTGGCGTCTGGCTCCTGAACTCCGACATCTGATTGCGACAATCCGGTATAGAAAGGGGAAAAGAGGGAGAAAAGCAACCGTGAGTACTCATCCAAAGTACTCGCAAGCAAGGAGCTACACTACATATGCATGGGTATATGTGTAAAGAGGCATATCAGTGGACTGAACTGCAGAATGCCGGAATAAGAGGGGAATAGCTAGTCCTGTCGAAGACTACGCTTCTGGACATCTCCATCTTGCAGCATGTAGAAGAGAGTAGATTGAAGTCCTCCAAGTAGCATCGCATAGCATAATCCTACCCGGTAATCCCCTCCTCGTCGCCCTGTTAGAGAGCGATCACCGAGTTGTATCTGGCACTTGGAAGGGTGTATTTTATTCAGTATCCAGTTCTAGTTGTCATAAGCTCAAGGTACAACTCCGGGTCGTCCTTTTACCGAGGGACACGGCTATTCGAATAGATAAACTTCCCTGCAGGGGTGCACCACATAACCCAACACGCTCGATCCCAATTGGCCGGACACACTTTCCTGGGTCATGCCCGGCCTCGTAAGATCAACACGTCACAGCCCCACCTAGGCTCAACAGAGAGGTCAGCACGCCGGTCTAAACCTATGCGCGCAGGGGTCTGGGCCCATCGCCCTATGCACACCTGCACGTTGCGAACGCGGCCGCGAGCAGACCTAGCAACCCACACGATCACGGCGGTTACGTCAAAGCGGTCCAACACGGCGCGCGCCACTCAGTCGCTGACGTCAAGAAGGCTTCGGCTGATACCACGACGTCGGGATACCCATAACTACTCCCACGTAGATGGTTAGTGCGTATAGACCAAATGGCCAGACTCAGATCAAATACCAAGATCTCGTTAAGCGTGTTAAGTATCCGCGAACGCCGACCAGGGCCAGGCCCACCTCTTACCTAGGCGGTCTCAACCTGCCCTGTCGCTCCGCCACAAAGATCCACTTGCGGGTACTCCTACGAGCCGACCCGACTTTAGTCATCACATGTGTCATGTATATAGTATATAAGTATATGCCCGTGATCACCGCCCAGGTGATCACGGCCCGATAGTATAGCACAGCAGACGGACAAGAATGTAGGGCCACTGATGGAAATCTAGCATCCTATACTAAGCATGTTGATTGCAGGTAAAGGTATCAACAGTAGTAGCAAGGATAGGCTATGCATCAGAATAGGATATCGAAAAGCAGTAACATGCTACACTACTCTAATGCAAGCAGTATAGAGGAGAGTAGGCGATATCTGGTGATCAAGGGGGGGGCTTGCCTGGTTGCTCTGGCAAGTAGGAGGGGTCGTCGACTCCGTAGTCGAACTGGGCAGCAGCAGTGTCGGTCTCGTAGTCTACCGGAGAGAAGAGGGGGAAGAAACAGTAAATACAAGGCAAACATAAGCATGACGATGCGTGACATGACAATGAACGGTGCTAGGTGTGTCCTAATGTGACAGTAGGTGGTACCGGTGAAGGGGGGAACATCCGGGAGGTATTCCCGATGTTTCACGTTTTCGGACAGACGGACCGGAGGGGGAAAGTTTCTAGTTCAATAGGTTAGGGAGGTGTGGTGGACGAACGGACTGCGTATTCGGATTCGTCTCGTCGTTCTGAGCAACTTTCATGTTGGAAATATTTTAATCCGAGTAACGAATTAAAAGATATGATTTTATAAAGATTTTATTAATTTCTGGAATTTAATTAAATATTTAATTTAATTCGAAATTTGGATTTATGACATCAGCATGATGTCATGCTGACATCAGCAGTCAACAGGGGTTGACTAAGTCAAACTGACATGTGGGTCCAGTGGGACCCACCTGTCATTCACTGTTAAGGTTAATTAGGGTTTAGCTAATTAATTATTATTTAATTAAATTAAACAGGATTAATTAACTTAATTAATTAATT
>NW_025228286.1:17281-18694 GCF_018294505.1 Triticum aestivum | reverse complement strand
AGCTCGGAGGCGGTTCGGTGACAGAGAGGGGCTCCGCGCGGCGACGTCGGTCTCAGGCCGCCGTGGTTGTCGGGGGCGAGGCGGCAGGCGCGGCGACGGGGTCGAGCCCTCCTCGATCCAGATCGGGGGAGAGGGAGGAGTGAGTGGGATATTTCGGGGGTGGGGGAGATGTCGGTGGGGGTGGGATAAGGTGAGAGGGGGAGCGCTGGGTGGGCCGGCCGGCTGGGCCTGGGGTGGCCCAGTTGGGCCAGTCCAGGGGAGGGGCCTTCTCCTTTTCCCTTTTTTTTCTTTGTTCTGTGTTCTTTTGCATTTTCTTTTTATTTGTTTATTTTCTTTTCTGTTTTATTTCATTTAAAAGTATTTAGGCATTTTATAAAAAGGAGTTTTCTCCACAATAATTACCGGTGTATTATTTGGCACCCACCGAACATTTTTGTTTAAATTTTTGAAAACTTTTATTTTCCACTTTTAAATTTAATTGAAGTTTGAACTAGGAGTTTGACAAGGGTGTGGTTCAAATGTGATCTAGCCCTGTTTAGCAATATGATTAGCTTAATCACAGGGGGTTACTGTAGCATGATTCTCAGGGTGTTACAAGAGGGTTACGGCAAAAACTGGATGCACTTCGTGTACAAAACGGACAATCTCTTTCGGAGTATCAGGGTTTCATACAGAAACTGGTCTGTTACAAAGGGATTTCAATTTTTTTTAACTTCTTTGAACTCCATAGTTTTTCTGTGCTCAAAATGCACTATTCAAAGCCGCATCATCAATTTTCAACCCTTTCTGACTTCATTTGTAATTTTTCATGCCTTTATTGTTTATATTGAGCTATAAGAAACTGAAATTGAAAAGCATTTCAAATGAACTCTGAAAAGGTTGAAAGTTGGCATGGTATCATCATTTGACCCACATAGCATGTGCAAGACTGTAGAGATAGTTACGGCCAAAACTGGATGTACTTCGTGTACAAAATGGACAATCTCTTTCGAAGTATCAGGGTTTCATACAAAAACTCGTCTGTTACAAAGGGATTTCTTTTTTTTGAACTTATTTGAACTCCATAGTTTTTCTGTGCTCAAAATGCACCATTCAAAGCCGCATCATCAATTTTCAACCCTTTCTGACTTCATTTGTTATTTTTCATGCATTTACTGATTATTTTCAGCTATAAGACCCTGAAGTTGAAAAGCATTTCAAATGAACTCTGAAAAGGTTGAAAGTTGGCATGGTATCATCATTTGACCCACATAGCATGTGCAAGAAGTAGAGAGGGTTACGGCAAAAACTGGATGCACTTCGTGTACAAAACGGACAATCTCTTTTGAAGTTTCAGGGTTTCATACAGATCCTTGTCTGTTACAAAGGGATTTCAATTTTTTTGAACTTATCTGAACTCCATAGTTTTTGTGT
>NW_025228286.1:14881-17094 GCF_018294505.1 Triticum aestivum | reverse complement strand
TGTGCTCAAAATGCACCATTCAAAGCCACATCATCAATTTTCAACCCTTTCCGACTTCATTTTTAATTTTTCATGCATTTACTGGTTATTTTGAGCTATAAGACCCTGAAATTGAAAAGCATTTCAAATGAACTCTGAAAATGTTGAAAGTTGGCATGGTATCATCATTTGACCCACATAGCATGTGCAAGAAAGTAGAGAGGGTTACGGCAAAAACTGGATGCACTTCGTGTACAAAACGGACAATCTCTTTCGAAGTATCAGGGTTTCATACAGAAATTGGTCTGTTACAAAGGGATTTCAATTTTTTTGAACTTATTTGAACTCCATAGTTTTTCTGTGCTCAAGATGCACCATTCAAAGCCGCATCATCAATTTTCAACCCTTTCTGACTTCATTTGTAATTTTTCATGCATTTATTGTTTATATTGAGCTATAAGACCCTGAAATTGAAAAGCATTTCAAATGAACTCTGAAAAGGTTGAAAGTTGGCATGGTATCATCATTTGACCCACATAGCATGTGCAAGACTGTAGAGATAGTTACGGCCAAAACTGGATGTACTTCGTGTACAAAATGGACAATATCTTTCGAAGTATCAGGGTTTCATACGGAAACTCGTCTGTTACAAAGGGGTTTCATTTTTTTGAACTTATTTGAACTCCATAGTTTTTCTGTGCTCAAAATGCACCATTCAAAGCGACATCATCAATTTTCAACCCTTTCTGACTTCATTTGTTATTTTTCATGCATTTAGTGATTATTTTGAGTTATAAGACCCTAAAATTGAAAAGCATTTCAAATGAACTCTGAAAAGGATGAAAGTTGGCATGGTATCCTCATTTGACCCACATAGCATGTGCAATAAAGTAGAGAGGGTTACGGCAAAAACTGGACGCACTTCATGTTCAAAACGGACAATCTCTTTCGAAGTATCAGGGTTTCTTAGCGAACCTTCTCTGTAACATAGGGATTTCATTTTTTTTGAACTTATTTGAACTCCATAGTTTTTCTGTGCTCAAAATGCACCATTCAAAGCCACATCATCAATTTTCAACCCTTTCTGACTTCATTTGTTATTTTTCATGCATTTACTGGTTATTTTGAGCTATAAGACCCTGAAATTGAAAAGCATTTCAAATGAACTCTGAAAATGTTGAAAGTTGGCATGGTATCATCATTTGACCCACATAGCATGTGCAAGAAAGTAGAGAGGGTTACGGCAAAAACTGGATGCACTTCGTGTACAAAACGGACAATCTCTTTCGGAGTATCAGGGTTTCATACAGAAACTGGTCTGTTACAAAGGGATTTCAATTTTTTTGAACTTATTTGAACTCCATTGTTATTCTGTGCTCAAAATGCACTATTCAAAGCCGCATCATCAATTTTCAACCCTTTCTGACTTCATTTGTAATTTTTCATGCCTTTATTGTTTATATTGAGCTATAAGACCCTGAAATTGAAAAGCATTTCAAACGAACTCTGAAAAGGTTGAAAGTTGGCACGGTATCATCATTTGACCCACATAGAATGTGCAAGAATGTAGAGAGGGTTACGGCAAAAACTGGATGCACTTCGTGTACAAAACGGACAATCTCTTTTGAGGTATCAGGGTTTCATAAAGAAACTCGTCTGTTACAAAGGGGTTTCATTTTTTTGAACTTATTTGAACTCCATAGTTTTTTTGTGCTCAAAATGCACCATTCAAAGCCACATCATCAATTTTAAACCCTTTCTGACTTCATTTGTTATTTTTCATGCATTTACTGGTTATTTTGAGCTATAAGACCCTCAAATTGAAAGGCATTTCAAATGAACTCTCAAAAGGTTGAAAGTTGGCATGGTATCATCATTTGACCCACATAGCATGTGCAAGAAAGCAGAGAGGGTTACGGCAAAAACTGGATGCACTTCATGTACAAAACGGACAATCTCTTTTGAAGTATCAGGGTTTCATACGGATCCTTGTTTGTTACAAAGGGATTTCAATTTTTTTGAACTTATTTGAACTCCATAGTCTTTCTGTGCTCAAAATGCACCATTCAAAGCCACATCATCAATTTTCAACCCTTTCCGACTTCATTTTTAATTTTTCATGCATTTACTGGTTATTTTGAGCTATAAGACCCTGAAATTGAAAAGCATTTCAAATGAACTCTGAAAATGTTGAAAGTTGGCATGGTATCATCATTTGACCCACATAGCATGTG
>NW_025228286.1:11842-13454 GCF_018294505.1 Triticum aestivum | reverse complement strand
GTTGGCATGGTATCATCATTTGACCCACATAGAATGTGCAAAAATGTAGAGAGGGTTACGGCAAAAACTGGATGCACTTCGTGTACAAAATGGACAATCTCTTTCGAAGTATCAGGGTTTCATACAGAAACTCGTCTGTTACAAAGGGCTTTCATTTTTTGAACTTATTTGAACTCCATAGTTTTTCTGTGCTCAAAATGCACCATTCAAAGCCGCATCATCAATTTTCAACCCTTTCTGACTTCATTTGTAATTTTTCATGCATTTACTGATTATTTTGAGCTATAAGACCCTGAAATTGAAAAGCATTTCAAATGAACTCTGAAAAGGTTGAAAGTTGGCATGGTATCATCATTTGACCCACATAGAATGTGCAAGAAGTAGAAAGGGTTACGTCAAAAACTGGATGCACTTCATGTACAAAACGGAGAATCTCTTTCGAAGTATCAGGGTTTCATACGGAAACTCGTTTGTTACAAAGGGGTTTCATTTTTTTGAACTTATTTGAACTCCATAGTTTTTCTGTGCTCAAAATTCAACATTCAAAGCCGCATCATCAATTTTCAACCCTTTCTGACTTCATTTGTTATTTTTCATGCATTTACTGATTATTTTGAGCTACAAGACCCTGAAATTGAAAAGCATTTCAAATGAACTCTGAAAAGGTTGAAAGTTGGCATGGTATCATCATTTGACCCACATAGAATGTGCAAGAAGTAGAGAGGGTTACGGCAAAAACTGGATGCACTTCGTGTAAAAAACGGACAATCTCTTGCGAAGTATCAGGGTTTCATACGGAAACTCGTCTGTTACAAAAGGGTTTCATTTTTTTGAACTTATTTGAACTCCATAGTTTTCTGTGCTCAAAATGCACCATTCAAAGCCACATCATCAATTTTCAACCCTTTCTGATTTCATTTGTTATTTTTCATGCATTTGCTGATTATTTTGAGCTATAAGACCCTGAAAGTGAAAAGCATTTCAAATGAACTCTGAAAAGGTTGAAAGTTGGCATGGTATCATCATTTGACCCACATAGCATGTGCAAGAAAGTAGAGAGGGTTACGGCAAAAACTGGATGCACTTCGTGTACAAAACGGACAATCTCTTTCGAAGTATCAGGGTTTCATATGGATCCTTGTCTGTTACAAAGGGATTCCAATTTTTTTGAACTTATTTGAACTCCATAGTTTTTTTGTGCTCAAAATGCACCATTCAAAGCCGCATCATCAATTTTCAACCCTTTCTGACTTCATTTGTTATTTTTCATGCATTTATTGATTATTTTGAGCTATAAGGCCCTGAAATTGAAAAGCATTTCAAATGAACTCTGAAAAGGTTGAAAGTTGGCATGGTATCATCATTTGACCCACATAGAATGTGCAAGAAGTAGAGAGGGTTACGGCAAAAACTGGATGCACTTCGTGTACAAAACGGGCAATCTCTTTCGAAGTATCAGGGTTTCATACGGAAACTCGTCTGTTACAAAGGGGTTTCATTTTTTTGAACTTATTTGAACTCCATAGTTTTTCTGTGCTCAAAATGCACCATTCAAAGCCACATCATAAATTTTCATCCCTTTCTGACTTCATTTGTAATTTTTGATGCATTT
>NW_025228286.1:10499-11003 GCF_018294505.1 Triticum aestivum | reverse complement strand
CAAATGAACTCTGAAAAGGTTGAAAGTTGGCATGGTATCATCATTTGACCCACATAGCATGTGCAAGAAAGTAGAGAGGGTTATGGCAAAAACTGGATGCACTTCGTGTACAAAACGGACAATCTCTTTCGAAGTATCAGGGATTCATACAGAAACTCGTTTGTTACAAAGGGATTTCATTTTTTTGAACTTATTTGAACTCCATAGTTTTCTGTGCTCAAAATGCACCATTGAAAGCCGCATCATCAATTTTCAACCCTTTCTGACTTCATTTGTAATTTTTCATGCATTTACTGATTATTTTGAGCTATAAGACCCTGAAATTGAAAAGCATTTCAAATGAACTCTGGAAAGGTTGAAAGTTGGCATGGTATCATCATTTGACCCACATAGAATGTGCAAGAAGTAGAAAGGGTTACGTCAAAAACTGGATGCACTTCGTGTACAAAACGGACAATCTCTTTCGAAGTATCAGGGTTTCATACGGAAACTCGTCTGTTACAA
>NW_025228286.1:7494-7898 GCF_018294505.1 Triticum aestivum | reverse complement strand
TTCATGCATTTACTGATTATTTTGAGCTATAAGACCCTGAAATTGAAAAGCATTTCAAATGAACTCTGAAAAGGTTGAAAGTTGGCATGGTATCATCATTTGACCCACATAGCATGTGCAAGAAAGTAGAGAGGGTTACGGGAAAAACTGGATGCACTTCGTGTACAAAACGGACAATCTCTTTTGAAGTATCAGGGTTTCATACAGAAACTCGTCTGTTACAAAGGGATTTCATTTTTTTGAACTTATTTGAACTCCATAGTTTTTCTGTGCTCAAAATGCACCATTCAAAGCCGCATCATCAATTTTCAACCCTGTCTGACTTCATTTGTTATTTTTCATGCATTTACTGATTATTTTGAGCTATAACACCCTGAAATTGAAAAGCATTTCAAATGAACTCT
>NW_025228286.1:6469-7388 GCF_018294505.1 Triticum aestivum | reverse complement strand
CCCTTTCTGACTTCATTTGTTATTTTTCATGCATTTACTGATTATTTTGAGCTATAAGACCCTGAAATTGAAAAGCATTTCAAATGTACTCTGGAAAGGTTGATAGTTGGCATGGTATCATCATTTGACCCACATAGAATGTGCAAGAAGTAGAAAGGGTTACGTCAAAAACTGGATGCACTTCGTGTACAAAACGGACAATCTCTTTCGAAGTATCAGGGTTTCATACGGAAACTCGTCTGTTACAAAGGGGTTTCATCTTTTTGAACTTATTTGAACTCCATAGTTTTTCTGTGCTCAAAATGCACCATTCAAAGCCGCATCATCAATTTTCAACCCTGTCTGACTTCATTTGTTATTTTTCATGCATTTACTGATTATTTGAGCTTTAAGACCCTGAAATTGAAAAGCATTTCAAATGAACTCTAAAAAGGTTGAAAGTTGGCATGGTATCATCATTTGACCCACATAGAATGTGCAAGAATGTAGAGAGGGTTACGGCAAAAACTGGATGCACTTCGTGTACAAAACGGACAATCTCTTTCGAAGTATCAGGGTTTCATACCGAAACTCGTTTGTTACAAAGGGATTTCATTTTTTTGAACTTATTTGAACTCCATAGTTTTTCTGTGCTCAAAATGCACCATTCAAAGCCGCATCATCAATTTTCAACCCTGTCTGACTTCATTTGTTATTTTTCATGCAGTTACTGATTATTTGAGCTATAAGACCCTGAAATTGAAAAGCATTTCAAATGAACTCTAAAAAGGTTGAAAGTTGGCATGGTATCATCATTTGACCCACATAGAATGTGCAAGAAGAAGAGAGGGTTACGGCAAAAACTGGATGCACTTCGTGTACAAAACGGACAATCTCTTTCGAAGTATCAGGGTTTCATACGGAAACTCGTCTGTTACAA
>NW_025228286.1:5884-6459 GCF_018294505.1 Triticum aestivum | reverse complement strand
CCCTTTCTGACTTCATTTGTTATTTTTCATGCATTTACTGATTATTTTGAGCTATAAGACCCTGAAATTGAAAAGCATTTCAAATGTACTCTGGAAAGGTTGATAGTTGGCATGGTATCATCATTTGACCCACATAGAATGTGCAAGAAGTAGAAAGGGTTACGTCAAAAACTGGATGCACTTCGTGTACAAAACGGACAATCTCTTTCGAAGTATCAGGGTTTCATACGGAAACTCGTCTGTTACAAAGGGGTTTCATCTTTTTGAACTTATTTGAACTCCATAGTTTTTCTGTGCTCAAAATGCACCATTCAAAGCCGCATCATCAATTTTCAACCCTGTCTGACTTCATTTGTTATTTTTCATGCATTTACTGATTATTTGAGCTTTAAGACCCTGAAATTGAAAAGCATTTCAAATGAACTCTAAAAAGGTTGAAAGTTGGCATGGTATCATCATTTGACCCACATAGAATGTGCAAGAATGTAGAGAGGGTTACGGCAAAAACTGGATGCACTTCGTGTACAAAACGGACAATCTCTTTCGAAGTATCAGGGTTTCATACCGAAACTCGT
>NW_025228286.1:2857-5874 GCF_018294505.1 Triticum aestivum | reverse complement strand
GTTGAAAGTTGGCATGGTATCATCATTTGACCCACATAGAATGTGCAAGAATGTAGAGAGGGTTATGGCAAAAACTGGATGCACTTCGTGTACAAAACGGACAATCTCTTTCGAAGTATCAGGGTTTCATACAGAATCTCGTCTTTTACAAAGGGATTTCATTTTGTTGAACTTATTTGAACTCCATAGTTTTTCTGTGCTCAAAATGCACCATTCAAAGCCGCATCATCAATTTTCAACCCTGTCTGACTTCATTTGTTATTTTTCATGCAGTTACTGATTATTTGAGCTATAAGACCCTGAAATTGAAAAGCATTTCAAATGAACTCTAAAAAGGTTGAAAGTTGGCATGGTATCATCATTTGACCCACATAGAATGTGCAAGAAGAAGAGAGGGTTACGGCAAAAACTGGATGCACTTCGTGTACAAAACGGACAATCTCTTTCGAAGTATCAGGGTTTCATACGGAAACTCGTCTGTTACAAAGGGGTTTCATTTTTTTGAACTTATTAGAACTCCATAGTTTTTCTGTGCTCAAAATGCACCATTCAAAGCCACATCATCAATTTTCAACCCTTTCTGACTTCATTTGTTATTTTTCATGCATTTACTGATTATTTTGAGCTATAAGACCCTGAAATTGAAAAGCATTTCAAATGAACTCTGAAAAGGTTGAAATTTGGCATGGTATCATCATTTGACCGACATAGCATGTGCAAGAAAGTAGAGACGGTTATGGCAAAAACTGGATGCACTTCGTGTACAAAACGGACAATCTCTTTCGAAGTATCAGGGTTTCATACAGAAACTCGTTTGTTACAAAGGGATTTCATTTTTTCGAACTTATTTCAACTCCATAGTTTTTCTATGCTCAAAATGCACCATTCAAAGCCGCATCATCAACCCTTTCTGACTTCATTTGTAATTTTTCATGCATTTACTGATTATTTTGAGCTATAAGACCCTGAAATTGAAAAGCATTTCAAATGAACTCTGAAAAGGTTGAAAGTTGGCATGGTATCATCATTTGACCCACATAGAATGTGCAAGAATGTAGAGAGGGTTACGGCAAAAACTGGATGCACTTCGTGTACAAAACGGACAATCTCTTTCGAAGTATCAGGGTTTCATACAGAAACTCGTCTGTTACAAAGGGATTTCATTTTTTTGAACTTATTTGAACTCCATAGTTTTTCTGTGCTCAAAATGCACCATTAAAAGCCGCATCATCAATTTTCAACCCTTTCTGACTTCATTTGTTATTTTTCATGCATTTACTGATTATTTTGAGCTATAAGACCCTGAAATTGAAAAGCATTTCAAATGAACTCTGAAAAGGTTGAAAGTTGGCATGGTATCATCATTTGACCCACATAGCATGTGCAAGAAAGTAGAGAGGGTTACGGCAAAAACTGGATGCACTTCGTGTACAAAACGGACAATCTCTTTCGAAGTATCAGGGTTTCATACGGAAACTCGTCTGTTACAAAGGGGTTTCATTTTTTTGAACTTATTTGAACTCCATAGTTTTTCTGTGCTCAAAATGCACCATTCAAAGCCACATCATCAATTTTCAACCCTTTCTGACTTCATTTGTTATTTTTCATGCATTTACTGATTATTTTGAGCTATAAGACCCTGAAATTGAAAAGCATTTCAAATGAACTCTGAAAAGGTTGAAAGTTGGCATGGTATCATCATTTGACCCACAAAGCATGTGCAAGAAAGTAGAGAGGGTTATGGCAAAAACTGGATGCACTTCGTGTACAAAACGGACAATCTCTTTCGAAGTATAAGGGTTTCATACAGAAACTCGTTTGTTACAAAGGGATTTCATTTTTTCGAACTTATTTGAGCTCCATAGTTTTTTTGTGCTCAAAATGCACCATTCAAAGCCGCATCATCAATTTTCAACCCTTTCTGACTTCATTTGTAATTTTTCATGCATTTACTGATTATTTTGAGCTATAAGACCCTGAAATTGAAAAGCATTTCAAATGAACTCTGAAAAGGTTGAAAGTTGGCATGGTATCATCATTTGACCCACATAGAATGTGCAAGAATGTAGAGAGGGTTACGGCAAAAACTGGATGCACTTCGTGTACAAAACGGACAATCTCTTTCGAAGTATCAGGGTTTCATACAGAAACTCGTCTGTTACAAAGGGATTTCATTTTTTTGAACTTATTTGAACTCCATAGATTTTCTGTGCTCAAAATGCACCATTCAAAGCCGCATCATCAATTTTCAACCCTGTCTGACTACATTTGTTATTTTTCATGCATTTACTGATTATTTTGAGCTATAAGACCCTGAAATTGAAAAGCATTTCAAATGAACTCTGAAAAGGTTGAAAGTTGGCATGGTATCATCATTTGACCCACATAGAATGTGCAAGAAGTAGAAAGGGTTACGGCAGAAACTGGATGCACTTCGTGTACAAAACGGACAATCTCTTTCGAAGTATCAAGGTTTCATACGGAAACTCGTCTGTTACAAAGGGGTTTCATTTTTTTGAACTTATTTGAACTCCATAGTTTTTCTGTGCTCAAAATGCACCATTCAAAGCCACATCATCAATTTTCAACCCTTTCTGACTTCATTTGTTATTTTTCATGCATTTACTGATTATTTTGAGCTATAAGACCCTGAAATTGAAAAGCATTTCAAATGAACTCTGAAAAGGTTGAAAGTTGGCATGGTATCATCATTTGACCCACATAGCATGTGCAAGAAAGTAGAGAGGGTTACGGGAAAAACTGGATGCACTTCGTGTACAAAACGGACAATCTCTTTTGAAGTATCAGGGTTTCATACAGAAACTCGTCTGTTACAAAGGGATTTCATTTTTTTGAACTTATTTGAACTCCATAGTTTTTCTGTGCTCAAAATGCACCATTCAAAGCCGCATCATCAATTTTCAACCCTGTCTGACTTCATTTGTTATTTTTCATGCATTTACTGATTATTTTGAGCTATAACACCCTGAAATTGAAAAGCATTTCAAATGAACTCT
>NW_025228286.1:2361-2847 GCF_018294505.1 Triticum aestivum | reverse complement strand
GTTGAAAGTTGGCATGGTATCATCATTTGACCCACATAGAATGTGCAAGAATGTAGAGAGGGTTATGGCAAAAACTGGATGCACTTCGTGTACAAAACGGACAATCTCTTTCGAAGTATCAGGGTTTCATACAGAATCTCGTCTTTTACAAAGGGATTTCATTTTGTTGAACTTATTTGAACTCCATAGTTTTTCTGTGCTCAAAATGCACCATTCAAAGCCGCATCATCAATTTTCAACCCTGTCTGACTTCATTTGTTATTTTTCATGCAGTTACTGATTATTTGAGCTATAAGACCCTGAAATTGAAAAGCATTTCAAATGAACTCTAAAAAGGTTGAAAGTTGGCATGGTATCATCATTTGACCCACATAGAATGTGCAAGAAGAAGAGAGGGTTACGGCAAAAACTGGATGCACTTCGTGTACAAAACGGACAATCTCTTTCGAAGTATCAGGGTTTCATACGGAAACTCGTCTGTTACAA
>NW_025228286.1:1128-2351 GCF_018294505.1 Triticum aestivum | reverse complement strand
TTCATGCATTTACTGATTATTTTGAGCTATAAGACCCTGAAATTGAAAAGCATTTCAAATGAACTCTGAAAAGGTTGAAAGTTGGCATGGTATCATCATTTGACCCACATAGCATGTGCAAGAAAGTAGAGAGGGTTACGGGAAAAACTGGATGCACTTCGTGTACAAAACGGACAATCTCTTTTGAAGTATCAGGGTTTCATACAGAAACTCGTCTGTTACAAAGGGATTTCATTTTTTTGAACTTATTTGAACTCCATAGTTTTTCTGTGCTCAAAATGCACCATTCAAAGCCGCATCATCAATTTTCAACCCTGTCTGACTTCATTTGTTATTTTTCATGCATTTACTGATTATTTTGAGCTATAACACCCTGAAATTGAAAAGCATTTCAAATGAACTCTAAAAAGGTTGAAAGTTGCCATGGTATGATCATTTGACCCACATAGAATGTGCAAGAAGTAGAGAGGGTTACGGCAAAAACTGGATGCACTTCGTGTACAAAATGGACAATCTCTTTCGAAGTATCAGGGTTTCATACAGAAACTCGTCTCTTACAATGGGCTTTCATTTTTTTGAACTTATTTGAACTCCATAGTTTTTCTGTGCTCAAAATGCACCATTCAAAGCCGCATCATCAATTTTCATCCCTTTCTGACTTCATTTGTTATTTTTCATGCATTTACTGATTATTTTGAGCTATAAGACCCTGAAATTGAAAAGCATTTCAAATGTACTCTGGAAAGGTTGATAGTTGGCATGGTATCATCATTTGACCCACATAGAATGTGCAAGAAGTAGAAAGGGTTACGTCAAAAACTGGATGCACTTCGTGTACAAAACGGACAATCTCTTTCGAAGTATCAGGGTTTCATACGGAAACTCGTCTGTTACAAAGGGGTTTCATCTTTTTGAACTTATTTGAACTCCATAGTTTTTCTGTGCTCAAAATGCACCATTCAAAGCCGCATCATCAATTTTCAACCCTGTCTGACTTCATTTGTTATTTTTCATGCATTTACTGATTATTTGAGCTTTAAGACCCTGAAATTGAAAAGCATTTCAAATGAACTCTAAAAAGGTTGAAAGTTGGCATGGTATCATCATTTGACCCACATAGAATGTGCAAGAATGTAGAGAGGGTTACGGCAAAAACTGGATGCACTTCGTGTACAAAACGGACAATCTCTTTCGAAGTATCAGGGTTTCATACCGAAACTCGT
>NW_025228286.1:0-1118 GCF_018294505.1 Triticum aestivum | reverse complement strand
AAAAGGTTGAAATTTGGCATGGTATCATCATTTGACCGACATAGCATGTGCAAGAAAGTAGAGACGGTTATGGCAAAAACTGGATGCACTTCGTGTACAAAACGGACAATCTCTTTCGAAGTATCAGGGTTTCATACAGAAACTCGTTTGTTACAAAGGGATTTCATTTTTTCGAACTTATTTCAACTCCATAGTTTTTCTATGCTCAAAATGCACCATTCAAAGCCGCATCATCAACCCTTTCTGACTTCATTTGTAATTTTTCATGCATTTACTGATTATTTTGAGCTATAAGACCCTGAAATTGAAAAGCATTTCAAATGAACTCTGAAAAGGTTGAAAGTTGGCATGGTATCATCATTTGACCCACATAGAATGTGCAAGAATGTAGAGAGGGTTACGGCAAAAACTGGATGCACTTCGTGTACAAAACGGACAATCTCTTTCGAAGTATCAGGGTTTCATACAGAAACTCGTCTGTTACAAAGGGATTTCATTTTTTTGAACTTATTTGAACTCCATAGTTTTTCTGTGCTCAAAATGCACCATTCAAAGCCGCATCATCAATTTTCAACCCTGTCTGACTACATTTGTTATTTTTCATGCATTTACTGATTATTTTGAGCTATAAGACCCTGAAATTGAAAAGCATTTCAAATGAACTCTGAAAAGGTTGAAAGTTGGCATGGTATCATCATTTGACCCACATAGAATGTGCAAGAAGTAGAAAGGGTTACGGCAGAAACTGGATGCACTTCGTGTACAAAACGGACAATCTCTTTCGAAGTATCAAGGTTTCATACGGAAACTCGTCTGTTACAAAGGGGTTTCATTTTTTGAACTTATTTGAACTCCATAGTTTTTCTGTGCTCAAAATGCACCATTCAAAGCCACATCATCAATTTTCAACCCTTTCTGACTTCATTTGTTATTTTTCATGCATTTACTGATTATTTTGAGCTATAAGACCCTGAAATTGAAAAGCATTTCAAATGAACTCTGAAAAGGTTGAAAGTTGGCATGGTATCATCATTTGACCCACATAGCATGTGCAAGAAAGTAGAGAGGGTTATGGCAAAAACTGGATGCACTTCGTGTACAAAACGGACAATCTCTTT
>NW_025228285.1:66471-82604 GCF_018294505.1 Triticum aestivum | reverse complement strand
TATTATTTCATCACCAATTTTATTCCCTTTTGATCCATCACTGTAGATTTTCATTTCATTGAAAACTGAAAACTTATTAATGAAGCGTCATTGACATATTCCGAAATCATTTCCACCATTTCATGATTCGAGGGTAGTCCGTGTATCTATATGCACCTCAGATAGCAACTTACCTATAGAAATTAGACAATTTGGTACAATTTTTAACCGTTTTGATCCATCATGTTAGATTTTCTATTTTGGCGAAACTGAATACTTGTTTAAATAGCATTACCGACAAGTGATAGAAGCCTTGATTCGTTTCTTGTTTCGAAATTGCGTATGCCGCCATTTGAAAATCCAACAATAACTTATAAATGTAGAAGTCACATAATTTTTAGTAGTTTTTCATAACCTTTTAATTTATTACTATACATTTTCTCCTCCATTGAAACTCAGAACTCATTTAAATAGGACATTCAACAAATTATAAAACCTTTCCATCATTCCATTCTTCGAGAGTAGTCTCGACCGCCGTATGGAAGTCGAACAGCTTATCCACATAAATTATTCATGTTTAGCACCTTTACTTAAACTTTTTATCCGTTACCGTATATTTTTTCGCTTAAAAGAAACTTACTTAAATAGCATCATTTAGAAATTCCATCAGCATTTCTATCTTTCAACCTTTGGAAGTTGTATGTTCTATCATATTGATCTCGTATAACAATTTATAACTAGTAATCATATTATTTCATCACCAATTTTATTCCCTTTTGATCCATCACTATAGATTTTCATTTCATTGAAAAACGAAAACTTATTAATGAAGTGTCAGTGACATATTCCGAAATCATTTCCACCATTTCATGCTTCGAGGGTAGTGCGTGCATCTATATGCACCTCAGATAGCAACTTACCTCTAGAAATTAGACAATTTGGTACAATTTTTATTCGTTTTGATCCATCATGGCAGATTTTCTATTTTGGCGAAACTGAATACTTGTTTAAATAGCATTGCCGACAAGTGATAGATGCCTTGATTCGTTTCTTGTTTCGAAATTGCGTATGCCGCCATTTGAAAATCCAATAATAACTTATAAATGTAGGAGTCACATAATGTTTAGTACTTTTTCATAACCTTTTAATTTATTACTATACATTTTCTCCTCCATTGAAACTCAGAACTCAATTAAATAGGACATTCAACAAATTATAAGAACCTTTCCATCATTCCATTCTTCGAGAGTAGTCTCGACCGCCGTATGGATGTCGAACAGCTTATCCACATAAATTATTCATGTTTAGCACCTTTACTTAAACATTTTATCCGTTACCGTATATTTTTTTGCTTAAAAGAAACTTACTTAAATAGCATCATTTAGAAATTCCATCAGCATTTCTTCCTTTCAACCTTTGGAAGTTGTATGTTCTATCATATTGATCTCGTATAACAATTTATAACTAGTAATCATATTATTTCATCACCAATTTTATTCCCTTTTGATCCATCACTATAGATTTTCATTTCATTGAAAAATGAAAACTTATTAATGAAGCGTCATTGACATATTCCGAAATCATTTCCACCATTTCATGATTCGAGGGTAGTCCGTGTATCTATATGCACCTCAGATAGCAACTTACCTATAAAAATTAGACAATTTGGTACAATTTTTAACCATTTTGATCCATCATGTTAGATTTTCTATTTTGGCGAAACTGAATACTTGTTTAAATAGCATTGCCGACAAGTGATAGAAGCCTTGATTCGTTTCTTTTTTCGAAATTGCGTATGCCGCCATTTGAAAATCCAATAATAACTTATAAATGTAGGAATCACATAATTTTTAGTACTTTTTCATAACCTTTTAATTTATTACTATACATTTTCTCCTCCATTGAAACTCAGAACTCATTTAAATAGGACATTCAACAAATTATAAAAACCTTTCCATCATTCCATTCTTCGAGAGTAGTCTCGACCGCCGTATGGAAGTCGAACAGCTTATCCACATAAATTATTCACGTTTAGCACCTTTACTTAAACTTTTTAGCCGTTACCGTATATTTTTTCGCTTAAAAAAACTTACTTAATTAGCATCACTTAGAAATTCCATCAGCATTTCTTCCTTTCAACCTTTGGAAGTTGTATGTTCTATCATATTGATCTCGTATAACAATTTATAACTAGTAATCATCTTATTTGATCACCAATTTTGTTCCCATTTGATCCATCACTATAGATTTTCATTTCGTTGAAAACTGAAAACTTATTAATGAAGCGTCATCGACATATTCTGAAATCATTTCCACCATTTCATGTGCTTCGAGGGTAGTCCGTGCATCTATATGCACCTCAGATAGCAACTTACCTATAGAAATTAGACAATTTGGTACAATTTTTAACCGTTTTGATCCATCATGGTAGATTTTCTATTTTGGCGAAACTGAATACTTGTTTAAATAGCATTACCGACAAGTGATAGAAGCCTTGATTCGTTTCTTGTTTCGAAATTGTGTATGCCGCCATTTGAAAATCCAACAATAACTTATAAATGTAGGAGTCACATAATTTTTAGTAGTTTTTCATAACCTTTTAATTTATTACTATACATTTTCTCCTCCATTGAAACTCAGAACTCATTTAAATAGGACATTCAACAAATTATAAAAACCTTTCCATCATTCCATTCTTCGAGAGTAGTCTCGACCGCCGTATGGATGTCGAACAGCTTATCCACATAAATTATTCATGTTTAGCACCTTTACTTAAACATTTTATCCGTTACCGTATATTTTTTTGCTTAAAAGAAACTTACTTAAATAGCATCATTTAGAAATTCCATCAGCATTTCTTCCTTTCAACGTTTGGAAGTTGTATGTTCTATCATATTGATCTCGTATAACAATTTATAACTAGTAATCATATTATTTCATCACCAATTTTATTCCCTTTTGATCCATCACTATAGATTTTCATTTCATTGAAAAACGGAAACTTATTAATGAAGTGTCAGTGACATATTCCGAAATCATTTCCACCATTTCATGCTTCGAGGGTAGTCCGTGCATCTATATGCACCTCAGATAGCAACTTACCTCTAGAAATTAGACAATTTGGTACAATTTTTATTCGTTTTGATCCATCATGGCAGATTTTCTATTTTGGCGAAACTGAATACTTGTTTAAATAGCATTGCCGACAAGTGGTAGAAGCCTTGATTCGTTTCTTGTTTCGAAATTGCGTATGCCGCCATTTGAAAATCCAATAATAACTTATAAATGTAGGAGTCACATAATTTTTAGTACTTTTTCATAACCTTTTAATTTATTACTATACATTTTCTCCTCCATTGAAACTCAGAACTCAATTAAATAGGACATTCAACAAATTATAAGAACCTTTCCATCATTCCATTCTTCGAGAGTAGTCTCGACCGCCGTATGGAAGTCGAACAGCTTATCCACATAAATTATTCATGTTTAGCACCTTTACTTAAACTTTTGATCCGTTACCGTATATTTGTTTCGCTTAAAAAAACTTACTTAAATAGCATCATTTAGAAATTCCATCAGCATTTCTTCCTTTCAACCTTTGGAAGTTGTATGTTCGACCATATTGATCTCGTATAACAATTTATAACTAGTAATCTTATTATTTCATCACCAATTTTATTCCCTTTTGATCCATCACTGTAGATTTTCATTTCATTGAAAACTGAAAACTTATTAATGAAGCGCCATTGACATATTCCGAAATCATTTCCACCATTTCATGATTCGAGGGTAGTCCGTGTATCTATATGCACCTCAGATAGCAACTTACCTATAGAAATTAGACAATTTGGTACAATTTTTAACCGTTTTGATCCATCATGTTAGATTTTCTATTTTGGCGAAACTGAATACTTGTTTAAATAGCATTACCGACAAGTGATAGAAGCCTTGATTCGTTTCTTGTTTCGAAATTGCGTATGCCGCCATTTGAAAATCCAACAATAACTTATAAATGTAGAAGTCACATAATTTTTAGTAGTTTTTCATAACCTTTTAATTTATTACTATACATTTTCTCCTCCATTGAAACTCAGAACTCATTTAAATAGGACATTCAACAAATTATAAAAACCTTTCATCATTCCATTCTTCGAGAGTAGTCTCGACCGCCGTATGGAAGTCGAACAGCTTATCCACATAAATTATTCACGTTTAGCTCCTTTACTTAAACTTTTTATCCGTTACCGTATATTTTTTCGCTTAAAAAAATTACTTAATTAGCATCACTTAGAAATTCCATCAGCATTTCTTCCTTTCAACCTTTGGAAGTTGTATGTTCTATCATATTGATCTCGTATAACAATTTATAACTAGTAATCATCTTATTTGATCACCAATTTTGTTCCCTTTTGATCCATCACTGTAGATTTTCATTTCGTTGAAAACTGAAAACTTATTAATGAAGCGTCATCGACATATTCTGAAATCATTTCCACCATTTCATGTGCTTCGAGGGTAGTCCCTGCATCTATATGCACCTCAGATAGCAACTTACCTATAGAAATTAGACAATTTGCTACAATTATTAACCGTTTTGATCCATCATGGTAGATTTTCTATTTTGGCGAAACTGAATACTTGTTTAAATAGCATTACCGACAAGTGATAGAAGCCTTGATTCGTTTCTTGTTTCGAAATTGCGTATGCCGCCATTTGAAAATCCAACAATAACTTATAAATGTAGGAGTCACATAATTTTTAGTAGTTTTTCATAACCTTTTAATTTATTACTATACATCTTCTCCTCCATTGAAACTCAGAACTCATTTAAATAGGACATTCAACAAATTATAAAAACCTTTCCATCATTCCATTCTTCGAGAGTAGTCTCGACCGCCGTATGGATGTCGAACAGCTTATCCACATAAATTATTCATGTTTAGCACCTTTACTTAAACATTTTATCCGTTACCGTATATTTTTTTGCTTAAAAGAAACTTACTTAAATAGCATCATTTAGAAATTCCATCAGCATTTCTTCCTTTCAACCTTTGGAAGTTGTATGTTCTATCATATTGATCTCGTATAACAATTTATATCTAGTAATCATATTCTTTCATCACCAATTTTATTCCCTTTTGATCCATCACTATAGATTTTCATTTCATTGAAAAATGAAAACTTATTAATGAAGTGTCAGTGACATATTCCGAAATCATTTCCACCATTTCATGCTTCGAGGGTAGTCCGTGCATCTATATGCACCTCAGATAGCAACTTACCTCTAGAAATTAGACAATTTGGTACAATTTTTATTCGTTTTGATCCATCATGGCAGATTTTCTATTTTGGCGAAACTGAATACTTGTTTAAATAGCATTGCCGACAAGTGATAGAAGCCTTGATTCGTTTCTTGTTTCGAAATTGCGTATGCCGCCATTTGAAAATCCAATAATAACTTATAAATGTAGGAGTCACATAATTTTTAGTACTTTTTCATAACCTTTTAATTTATTACTATACATTTTCTCCTCCATTGAAACTCAGAACTCAATTAAATACGACATTCAACAAATTATAAGAACCTTTCCATCATTTCATTCTTCGAGAGTAGTCTCGACCGCCGTATGGAAGTCGAACAGCTTATCCACATAAATTATTCATGTTTAGCACCTTTACTTAAACTTTTGATCCGTTACCGTATATTTGTTTCACTTAAAAGAAACTTACTTAAATAGCATCATTTAGAAATTCCATCAGCATTTCTTCCTTTCAACCTTTGGAAGTGACCATATTGATCTCGTATAACAATTTATAAGTAGTAATCATATTATTTCATCATCAATTTTATTCCCTTTTGATCCATCACTGTAGATTTTCATTTCATTGAAAACTGAAAACTTATTAATGAAGCGTCATTGACATATTCCGAAATCATTTCCACCATTTCATGATTCGAGGGTAGTCCGTGTATCTATATGCACCTCAGATAGCAACTTACCTATAGAAATTAGACAATTTTCTACAATTTTTAACCGTTTTGATCCATCATGTTGGATTTTCTATTTTGGCGAAACTGAATACTTGTTTAAATAGCATTACCGACAAGTGATAGAAGCCTTGATTCATTTCTTGTTTCGAAATTGCGTATGCCGCCGTTTCAAAATCCAACAATAACTTATAAATGTAGAAGTCACATAATTTTTAGTAGTTTTTCATAACCTTTTAATTTATTACTATACATTTTCTCCTCCATTGAAACTCAGAACTCATTTAAATAGGACATTCAACAAATTATAAAAACCTTTCCATCATTCCATTCATCGAGAGTAGTCTCGACCGTCGTATGGAAGTCGAACAGCTTATCCACATAAATTATTCATGTTTAGCACCTTTACTTAAACTTTTTATCCGTTACCGTATATTTTTTCGCTTAAAAAAACTTACTTAAATAGCATCATTTAGAAATTCCATCAGCATTTCTTCCTTTCAACCTTTGGAAGTTGTATGTTCTATCATATTGATCTCGTATAACAATTTATAACTAGTAATCATATTATTTCATCACCAATTTTATTCCCTTTTGATCCATCACTATAGATTTTCATTTCATTGAAAAATGAAAACTTATTAATGAAGCGTCAGTGACATATTCCGAAATCATTTCCACCATTTTATGCTTCGAGGGTAGTCCGTGCATCTATATGCACCTCAGATAGCAACTTACCTCTAGAAATTAGACAATTTGGTACAATTTTTATTCATTTTGATCCATCATGGCAGATTTTCTATTTTGGAGAAACTGAATACTTGTTTAAATAGCATTGCCGACAAGTGATAGAAGCCTTGATTCGTTTCTTGTTTCGAAATTGCGTATGCCGCCATTTGAAAATCCAATAATAACTTATAAATGTAGGAGTCACATAATTTTTAGTACTTTTTCATAACCTTCTAATTTATTAGTATACATTTTCTCCTCCATCGAAACTCAGAACTCAATTAAATAGGACATTCAACAAATTATAAGAACCTTTCCATCATTCCATTCTTCGAGAGTAGTCTCGACCGCCGTATGGAAGTCGAACAGCTTATCCACATAAATTATTCATGTTTAGCACCTTTACTTAAACTTTTGATCCGTTACCGTATATTTGTTTCGCTTAAAAGAAACTTACTTAAATAGCATCATTTAGAAATTCCATCAGCATTTCTTCCTTTCAACCTTTGGAAGTTGTATGTTCGACCATATTGATCTCGTATAAAAATTTATAACTAGTAATCATATTATTTCATCACCAATTTTATTCCCTTTTGATCCATCACTGTAGATTTTCATTTCATTGAAAACTGAAAACTTATTAATGAAGCGTCATTGACATATTCCGAAATCATTTCCACCATTTCATGATTCGAGGGTAGTCCGTGTATCTATATGCACCTCAGATGGCAACTTACCTATAGAAATTAGACAATTTGGTACAATTTTTAACCGTTTTGATCCATCATGTTGGATTTTCTATTTTGGCGGAACAGAATACTTGTTTAAATAGCAATACCGACAAGTGATAGAAGCCTTGATTCGTTTCTTGTTTCGAAATTGCGTATGCCGCCGTTTCAAAATCCAACAATAACTTATAAATGTAGAAGTCACATAATTTTTAGTAGTTTTTCATAACCTTTTAATTTATTACTATACATTTTCTCCTCCATTGAAACTCAGAACTCATTTAAATAGGACATTCAACAAATTATAAAAACCTTTCCATCATTCCATTCTTCGAGAGTAGTCTCGACCGCCGTATGGAAGTCGAACAGCTTATCCACATAAATTATTCATGTTTAGCACCTTTACTTAAACTTTTTATCCGTTACCGTATATTTTTTCGCTTAAAAGAAACTTACTTAAATAGTATCATTTAGAAATTCCATCAGCATTTCTTCCTTTCAACCTTTGGAAGTTGTATGTTCTATTATATTGATCTCGTATAACAATTTATAACTAGTAATCATATTATTTCATCACCAATTTTATTCCCTTTTGATCCATCACTATAGATTCTTATTTCATTGAAAAATGAAAACTTATTAATGAAGCGTCAGTGACATATTCCGAAATCATTTCCACCATTTCATGCTTCGAGGGTAGTCCGTGCATCTATATGCACCTCAAATAGCAACTTACCTATAGTAATTAGACAATTTGGTACAATTTTTAACCGTATTGATCCATCATGTTGGATTTTCTATTTTGGCGAAACTGAATATTTGTTTAAATAGCATTACCGACAAGTGATAGAAGCCTTGATTTGTTTCTTGTTTCAAAATTGCGTATGCCGCCATTTGAAAATCCAACCATAACTGATAAATGTAGAAGTCACATGATTTTTAGTAGTTTTTCATAACCTTTTAATTTATTACTATACATTTTCTCCTCCATTGAAACTCAGAACTCATTTAAATAGGACATTCAACAAATTATAAAAACCTTTCCATCATTCCATTCTTCGAGAGTAGTCTCGACCGCCGTATGGAAGTCGAACAGCTTATCCACATAAATTATTCATGTTTAGCACCTTTACTTAAACTTTTTATCCGTTACCGTATATTTTTTCGCTTAAAAAAACTTACTTAAATAGTATCATTTAGAAATTCCATCAGCATTTCTTCCTTTCAACCTTTGGAAGTTGTATGTTCTATCATATTGATCTCGTATAACAATTTATAACTAGTAATCATATTATTTCATCACCAATTTTATTCCCTTTTGATCCATCACTATAGATTCTTATTTCATTGGAAAATGAAAACTTATTAATGAAGCGTCAGTGACATATTCCGAAATCATTTCCACCATTTCATGCTTCGAGGGTAGTCCGTGCATCTATATGCACCTCAGATAGCAACTTACCTCTAGAAATTAGACAATTTGGTACAATTTTTATTCGTTTTGATCCATCATGGCAGATTTTCTATTTTGGCGAAACTGAATACTTGTTTAAATAGCATTGCCGACAAGTGATAGAAGCCTTGATTCGTTTCTTGTTTCGAAATTGCGTATGCCGCCATTTGAAAATCCAATAATAACTTATAAATGTAGGAGTCACATAATTTTTAGTACTTTTTCATAACCTTTTAATTTATTACTATACATTTTCTCCTCCATTGAAACTCAGAACTCAATTAAATACGACATTCAACAAATTATAAGAACCTTTCCATCATTCCATTCTTCGAGAGTAGTCTCGACCGCCGTATGGAAGTCGAACAGCTTATCCACATAAATTATTCATGTTTAGCACCTTTACTTAAACTTTTGATCCGTTACCGTATATTTGTTTCGCTTAAAAGAAACTTACTTAAATAGCATCATTTAGATATTCCATCAGCATTTCTTCCTTTCAACCTTTGGAAGTTGTATGTTCTATCATATTGATCTCGTATAACAATTTATATCTAGTAATCATATTATTTCATCACCAATTTTATTCCCTTTTGATCCATCACTATAGATTTTCATTTCATTGAAAAATGAAAACTTATTAATGAAGTGTCAGTGACATATTCCGAAATCATTTCCACCATTTCATGCTTCGAGGGTAGTCCGTGCATCTATATGCACCTCAGATAGCAACTTACCTCTAGAAATTAGACAATTTGGTACAATTTTTATTCGTTTTGATCCATCATGGCAGATTTTCTATTTTGGCGAAACTGAATACTTGTTTAAATAGCATTGCCGACAAGTGATAGAAGCCTTGATTCGTTTCTTGTTTCGAAATTGCGTATGCCGCCATTTGAAAATCCAATAATAACTTATAAATGTAGGAGTCACATAATTTTTAGTACTTTTTCATAACCTTTTAATTTATTACTATACATTTTCTCCTCCATTGAAACTCAGAACTCAATTAAATACGACATTCAACAAATTATAAGAACCTTTCCATCATTCCATTCTTCGAGAGTAGTCTCGACCGCCGTATGGAAGTCGAACAGCTTATCCACATAAATTATTCATGTTTAGCACCTTTACTTAAACTTTTGATCCGTTACCGTATATTTGTTTCGCTTAAAAGAAACTTACTTAAATAGCATCATTTAGAAATTCCATCAGCATTTCTTCCTTTCAACCTTTGGAAGTTGTATGTTCGACCATATTGATCTCGTATAACAATTTATAAGTAGTAATCATATTATTTCATCATCAATTTTATTCCCGTTTGATCCATCACTGTAGATTTTCATTTCATTGAAAATTGAAAACTTATTAATGAAGCGTCATTGACATATTCCGAAATCATTTCCACCATTTCATGATTCGAGGGTAGTCCGTGTATCTATATGCACCTCAGATAGCAACTTACCTATAGAAATTAGACAATTTGCTACAATTTTTAACCGTTTTGATCCATCATGTTGGATTTTCTATTTTGGCGAAACTGAATACTTGTTTAAATAGCATTACCGACAAGTGATAGAAGCCTTGATTCATTTCTTGTTTCGAAATTGCGTATGCCGCCGTTTCAAAATCCAACAATAACTTATAAATGTAGAAGTCACATAATTTTTAGTAGTTTTTCATAACCTTTTAATTTATTACTATACATTTTCTCCTCCATTGAAACTCAGAACTCATTTAAATAGGACATTCAACAAATTATAAAAACCTTTCCATCATTCCATTCATCGAGAGTAGTCTCGACCGTCGTATGGAAGTCGAACAGCTTATCCACATAAATTATTCATGTTTAGCACCTTTACTTAAACTTTTTATCCGTTACCGTATATTTTTTCGCTTAAAAGAAACTTACTTAAATAGCATCATTTAGAAATTCCATCAGCATTTCTTCCTTTCAACCTTTGGAAGTTGTATGTTCTATCATATTGATCTCGTATAACAATTTATATCTAGTAATCATATTATTTCATCACCAATTTTATTCCCTTTTGATCCATCACTATAGATTTTCATTTCATTGAAAAATGAAAACTTATTAATGAAGTGTCAGTGACATATTCCGAAATCATTTCCACCATTTCATGCTTCGAGGGTAGTCCGTGCATCTATATGCCCCTCAGATAGCAACTTACCTCTAGAAATTAGACAATTTGGTACAATTTTTATTCGTTTTGATCCATCATGGCAGATTTTCTATTTTGGCGAAACTGAATACTTGTTTAAATAGCATTGCCGACAAGTGATAGAAGCCTTGATTCGTTTCTTGTTTCGAAATTGCGTATGCCGCCATTTGAAAATCCAATAATAACTTATAAATGTAGGAGTCACATAATTTTTAGTACTTTTTCATAACCTTTTAATTTATTACTATACATTTTCTCCTCCATTGAAACTCAGAACTCAATTAAATACGACATTCAACAAATTATAAGAACCTTTCCATCATTCCATTCTTCGAGAGTAGTCTCGACCGCCGTATGGAAGTCGAACAGCTTATCCACATAAATTATTCATGTTTAGCACCTTTACTTAAAATTTTGATCCGTTACCGTATATTTGTTTCGCTTAAAAGAAACTTACTTAAATAGCATCATTTAGAAATTCCATCAGCATTTCTTCCTTTCAACCTTTGGAAGTTATATGTTCGACCATATTGATCTCGTATAACAATTTATAAGTAGTAATCATATTATTTCATCATCAATTTTATTCCCTTTTGATCCATCACTGTAGATTTTCTTTTCATTGAAAACTGAAAACTTATTAATGAAGCGTCATTGACATATTCCGAAATCATTTCCACCATTTCATGATTCGAGGGTAGTCCGTGTATCTATATGCACCTCAGATAGCAACTTACCTATAGAAATTAGACAATTTGCTACAATTTTTAACCGTTTTGATCCATCATGTTGGATTTTCTATTTTGGCGAAACTGAATACTCGTTTAAATAGCATTACCGACAAGTGATAGAAGCCTTGATTCATTTCTTGTTTCGAAATTGCGTATGCCGCCGTTTCAAAATCCAACAATAACTTATAAATGTAGAAGTCACATAATTTTTAGTAGTTTTTCATAACCTTTTAATTTATTACTATACATTTTCTCCTCCATTGAAACTCAGAACTCATTTAAATAGGACATTCAACAAATTATAAAAACCTTTCCATCATTCCATTCATCGAGAGTAGTCTCGACCGTCGTATGGAAGTCGAACAGCTTATCCACATAAATTATTCATGTTTAGCACCTTTACTTAAACTTTTTATCCGTTACCGTATATTTTTTCGCTTAAAAGAAACTTACTTAAATAGCATCATTTAGAAATTCCATCAGCATTTCTTCCTTTCAACCTTTGGAAGTTGTATGTTCTATCATATTGATCTCGTATAACAATTTATATCTAGTAATCATATTATTTCATCACCAATTTTATTCCCTTTTGATCCATCACTATAGATTTTCATTTCATTGAAAAATGAAAACTTATTAATGAAGTGTCAGTGACATATTCCGAAATCATTTCCACCATTTCATGCTTCGAGGGTAGTCCGTGCATCTATATGCACCTCAGATAGCAACTTACCTCTAGAAATTAGACAATTTGGTACAATTTTTATTCGTTTTGATCCATCATGGCAGATTTTCTATTTTGGCGAAACTGAATACTTGTTTAAATAGCATTGCCGACAAGTGATAGAAGCCTTGATTCGTTTCTTGTTTCGAAATTGCGTATGCCGCCATTTGAAAATCCAATAATAACTTATAAATGTAGGAGTCACATAATTTTTAGTACTTTTTCATAACCTTTTAATTTATTACTATACATTTTCTCCTCCATTGAAACTCAGAACTCAATTAAATACGACATTCAACAAATTATAAGAACCTTTCCATCATTCCATTCTTCGAGAGTAGTCTCGACCGCCGTATGGAAGTCGAACAGCTTATCCACATAAATTATTCATGTTTAGCACCTTTACTTAAACTTTTGATCCGTTACCGTATATTTGTTTCGCTTAAAAGAAACTTACTTAAATAGCATCATTTAGAAATTCCATCAGCATTTCTTCCTTTCAACCTTTGGAAGTTGTATGTTCGACCATATTGATCTCGTATAACAATTTATAAGTAGTAATCATATTATTTCATCATCAATTTTATTCCCGTTTGATCCATCACTGTAGATTTTCATTTCATTGAAAATTGAAAACTTATTAATGAAGCGTCATTGACATATTCCGAAATCATTTCCACCATTTCATGATTCGAGGGTAGTCCGTGTATCTATATGCACCTCAGATAGCAACTTACCTATAGAAATTAGACAATTTGCTACAATTTTTAACCGTTTTGATCCATCATGTTGGATTTTCTATTTTGGCGAAACTGAATACTTGTTTAAATAGCATTACCGACAAGTGATAGAAGCCTTGATTCATTTCTTGTTTCGAAATTGCGTATGCCGCCGTTTCAAAATCCAACAATAACTTATAAATGTAGAAGTCACATAATTTTTAGTAGTTTTTCATAACCTTTTAATTTATTACTATACATTTTCTCCTCCATTGAAACTCAGAACTCATTTAAATAGGACATTCAACAAATTATAAAAACCTTTCCATCATTCCATTCATCGAGAGTAGTCTCGACCGTCGTATGGAAGTCGAACAGCTTATCCACATAAATTATTCATGTTTAGCACCTTTACTTAAACTTTTTATCCGTTACCGTATATTTTTTCGCTTAAAAGAAACTTACTTAAATAGCATCATTTAGAAATTCCATCAGCATTTCTTCCTTTCAACCTTTGGAAGTTGTATGTTCTATCATATTGATCTCGTATAACAATTTATAACTAGTAATCATATTATTTCATCACCAATTTTATTCCCTTTTGATCCATCACTATAGATTTTCATTTCATTGAAAAATGAAAACTTATTAATGAAGCGTCAGTGACATATTCCGAAATCATTTCCACCATTTTATGCTTCGAAGGTAGTCCGTGCATCTATATGCACCTCAAATAGCAACTTACCTCTAGAAATTAGACAATTTGGTACAATTTTTATTCGTTTTGATCCATCATGGCAGATTTTCTATTTTGGAGAAACTGAATACTTGTTTAAATAGCATTGCCGACAAGTGATAGAAGCCTTGATTCGTTTCTTGTTTCGAAATTGCGTATGCCGCCATTTGAAAATCCAATAATAACTTATAAATGTAGGAGTCACATAATTTTTAGTACTTTTTCATAACCTTCTAATTTATTACTATACATTTTCTCCTCCATCGAAACTCAGAACTCAATTAAATAGGACATTCAACAAATTATAAGAACCTTTCCATCATTCCATTCTTCGAGAGTAGTCTCGCCCGCCGTATGGAAGTCGAACAGCTTATCCACATAAATTATTCATGTTTTGCACCTTTACTTAAACTTTTTATCCGTTACCGTATATTTTTTCGCTTAAAAGAAACTTACTTAAATAGTATCATTTAGAAATTCCATCAGCATTTCTTCCTTTCAACCTTTGGATGTTGTATGTTCTATCATATTGATCTCGTATAACAATTTATAACTAGTAATCATATTATTTCATCACCAATTTTATTCCCTTTTGATCCATCACTATAGATTCTTATTTCATTGAAAAATGAAAACTTATTAATGAAGCGTCAGTGACATATTCCGAAATCATTTCCACCATTTCATGCTTCGAGGGTAGTCCGTGCATCTATATGCACCTCAAATAGCAACTTACCTATAGTAATTAGACAATTTGGTACAATTTTTAACCGTTTTGATCCATCATGTTGGATTTTCTATTTTGGCGAAACTGAATACTTGTTTAAATAGCATTACCGACAAGTGATAGAAGCCTTGATTTGTTTCTTGTTTCGAAATTGCGTATGCCGCCATTTGAAAATCCAACAATAACTTATAAATGTAGAAGTCACATAATTTTTAGTAGTTTTTCATAACCTTTTAATTTATTACTATACATTTTCTCCTCCATTGAAACTCAGAACTCATTTAAATAGGACATTCAACAAATTATAAAAACCTTTCCATCATTCCATTCTTCGAGAGTAGTCTCGACCGCCGTATGGAAGTCGAACAGCTTATCCACATAAATTATTCATGTTTAGCACCTTTACTTAAACTTTTTATCCGTTACCGTATATTTGTTTCGCTTAAAAGAAACTTACTTAAATAGCATCATTTAGAAATTCCATCAGCATTTCTTCCTTTCAACCTTTGGAAGTTGTATGTTCGACCATATTGATCTCGTATAACAATTTATAAGTAGTAATCATATTATTTCATCATCAATTTTATTCCCGTTTGATCCATCACTGTAGATTTTCATTTCATTGAAAATTGAAAACTTATTAATGAAGCGTCATTGACATATTCCGAAATCATTTCCACCATTTCATGATTCGAGGGTAGTCCGTGTATCTATATGCACCTCAGATAGCAACTTACCTATAGAAATTAGACAATTTGCTACAATTTTTAACCGTTTTGATCCATCATGTTGGATTTTCTATTTTGGCGAAACTGAATACTTGTTTAAATAGCATTACCGACAAGTGATAGAAGCCTTGATTCATTTCTTGTTTCGAAATTGCGTATGCCGCCGTTTCAAAATCCAACAATAACTTATAAATGTAGAAGTCACATAATTTTTAGTAGTTTTTCATAACCTTTTAATTTATTACTATACATTTTCTCCTCCATTGAAACTCAGAACTCATTTAAATAGGACATTCAACATATTATAAAAACCTTTCCATCATTCCATTCATCGAGAGTAGTCTCGACCGTCGTATGGAAGTCGAACAGCTTATCCACATAAATTATTCATGTTTAGCACCTTTACTTAAACTTTTTATCCGTTACCGTATACTTTTTCGCTTAAAAGAAACTTACTTAAATAGCATCATTTAGAAATTCCATCAGCATTTCTTCCTTTCAACCTTTGGAAGTTGTATGTTCTATCATATTGATCTCGTATAACAATTTATAACTAGTAATCATATTATTTCATCACCAATTTTATTCCCTTTTGATCCATCACTGTAGATTTTCATTTCATTGAAAACTGAAAACTTATTAATCATTTAAATAGGACATTCAACAAATTATAAAAACCTTTCCATCATTCCATTCATCGAGAGTAG
>NW_025228285.1:30691-66461 GCF_018294505.1 Triticum aestivum | reverse complement strand
GTTTAAATAGCATTACCGACAAGTGATAGAAGCCTTGATTCATTTCTTGTTTCGAAATTGCGTATGCCGCCGTTTCAAAATCCAACAATAACTTATAAATGTAGAAGTCACATAATTTTTAGTAGTTTTTCATAACCTTTTAATTTATTACTATACATTTTCTCCTCCATTGAAACTCAGAACTCATTTAAATAGGACATTCAACAAATTATAAAAACCTTTCCATCATTCCATTCATCGAGAGTAGTCTCGACCGTCGTATGGAAGTCGAACAGCTTATCCACATAAATTATTCATGTTTAGCACCTTTACTTAAACTTTTTATCCGTTACCGTATATTTTTTCGCTTAAAAGAAACTTACTTAAATAGCATCATTTAGAAATTCCATCAGCATTTCTTCCTTTCAACCTTTGGAAGTTGTATGTTCTATCATATTGATCTCGTATAACAATTTATAACTAGTAATCATATTATTTCATCACCAATTTTATTCCCTTTTGATCCATCACTATAGATTTTCATTTCATTGAAAAATGAAAACTTATTAATGAAGCGTCAGTGACATATTCCGAAATCATTTCCACCATTTTATGCTTCGAAGGTAGTCCGTGCATCTATATGCACCTCAGATAGCAACTTACCTCTAGAAATTAGACAATTTGGTACAATTTTTATTCGTTTTGATCCATCATGGCAGATTTTCTATTTTGGAGAAACTGAATACTTGTTTAAATAGCATTGCCGACAAGTGATAGAAGCCTTGATTCGTTTCTTGTTTCGAAATTGCGTATGCCGCCATTTGAAAATCCAATAATAACTTATAAATGTAGGAGTCACATAATTTTTAGTAGTTTTTCATAACCTTCTAATTTATTACTATACATTTTCTCCTCCATTGAAACTCAGAACTCAATTAAATAGGACATTCAACAAATTATAAGAACCTTTCCATCATTCCATTCTTCGAGAGTAGTCTCGACCGCCGTATGGAAGTCGAACAGCTTATCCACATAAATTATTCATGTTTAGCACCTTTACTTAAACTTTTTATCCGTTACCGTATATTTTTTCGCTTAAAAGAAACTTACTTAAATAGCATCATTTAGAAATTCCATCAGCATTTCTTCCTTTCAACCTTTGGAAGTTATATGTTCTATCATATTGATCTCGTATAACAATTTATAACTAGCAATCATATTATTTCATCACCAATTTTATTCCCTTTTGATCCATCACTATAGATTCTTATTTCATTGAAAAATGCAAACTTATTAATGAAGCGTCAGTGACATATTCCGAAATCATTTCCACCATTTCATGCTTCGAGGGTAGTCCGTGCATCTATATGCACCTCAAATAGCAACTTACCTATAGTAATTAGACAATTTGGTACAATTCTTAACCGTTTTGATCCATCATGGCAGATTTTCTATTTTGGCGAAACTGAATACTTGTTTAAATAGCATTGCCGACAAGTGATAGAAGCCTTGATTCGTTTCTTGTTTCGAAATTGCGTATGCCGCCATTTGAAAATCCAATAATAACTTATAAATGTAGGAGTCACATAATTTTTAGTACTTTTTCATAACCTTTTAATTTATTACTATACATTTTCTCCTCCATTGAAACTCAGAACTCAATTAAATACGACATTCAACAAATTATAAGAACCTTTCCATCATTCCATTCTTCGAGAGTAGTCTCGACCGCCGTATGGAAGTCGAACAACTTATCCACATAAATTATTCATGTTTAGCACCTTTACTTAAACTTTTGATCCGTTACCGTATATTTGTTTCGCTTAAAAGAAACTTACTTAAATAGCATCATTTAGAAATTCCATTAGCATTTCTTCCTTTCAACCTTTGGAAGTTGTATGTTCGACCATATTGATCTCGTATAACAATTTATAACTAGTAATCATATTATTTGATCACCAATTTTATTCCCTTTTGATCCATCACTGTAGATTTTCATTTCATTGAAAACTGAAAACTTATTAATGAAGCGTCATTGACATATTCCGAAATCATTTCCACCATTTCATGATTCGAGGGTAGTCCGTGTATCTATATGCACCTCAGATAGCAACTTACCTATAGAAATTAGACAATTTGGTACAATTTTTAACCGTTTTGATCCATCATATTAGATTTTCTATTTTGGCGAAACTGAATACTTGTTTAAATAGCATTACCGACAAGTGATAGAAGCCTTGTGTAACACCCCGAGAATCATGCTACAGTAACTCCCTGTGATTAAGCTAATCATGTTGCTAAACAGGGCTTGATCACATTTGAATCACATTTCCTTTTCAAAACTCCTAGTTCAAACTTCAATTAAATTTAAAAGTGGAAAATAAAACTTTTCAAATGTCAAAACTAAAATGTTCTAAAGGTGACAAATAAATCATATGTAATATTGGTGGAGGAACCAAGTCTTTATAAAATGTTTAAATGCACCAAACTAATTAAATCAGTAGCTAAAACCATTAATTAAATGCCTTTTGTATTTTGTAAAATATTAAACTATATTATTTTGGGATGAAACTTTTTGTGGTTGTGACTTATTTGGTAACAACAAATTAGGTGCCATTTTGGTATTTTGCTAAAACAAAATAAAAGAGAAACTAGAAATAAAACAGAAAAGGAAAATAAATAAATAAAAAGGGCAAAAGGAAAGAAAACCCCCCGGCTCCCCAAGGGCCTTGGCCCACTGGCCCAGCCGGCCGAATCGGTCCAGCGGCCCAGCAAGCCCCCCTCCCCTTGTCGTCTTCCCCCCTCCTCGTCTGTTCACCCGACCGAGTGCGCACGCCCTCGCCGTCCCCGCCGGACCTGCTCGCCGCCCCACGCCGCCACATCGCCGAGGGGATAAGGACGAGTCCCCTAGGCCTCGTCGACAACCCTCGAGATCTTTCTCCCCCGCCTGCTCCTCTCCCTCGCTTTTCCATCTCGCCCGAGCACCATCATCGCCGCCGTTCGCCATTAACGCGGCCACCATGCTCCCCGCGCCTCGCCGAGGAGTCCAACAGCTCCGCCTGCTTCCTCTACTCCATCTCTGACCAAGGGTTCGAGCTCGGCGCCACCACAGCCCCGGAATCGAGTTCTTCCGCGCCTACGGTCGCCGGCGCTCCTCCGCCGATTGCCGACGCCCTGCTGCTCCTAAGCCACCACCGTGGCCTCCGTGTGCCTCCCCGGTGAGCAGTCTCTCCTTCCCCCTCTCTCAGCGCTGCCCGTAGATGCCCGTAGCCGCCACTTCCATTTCACTCGAGCTTTTATCCGCCGCGGTGCTCGTCGCCGTCGCTACCGACGATAAAGTGCTCAACCGAGCTCGTAGACGTGCTCCGGGCACCTCTAGGACCCCGTCGGACCCCTCTTTTGGGCATGTCGCAGCCTCTGTCGTTGTTCGCGATGACGCCAGATCACCGGCGTCCGCCACGGTCGACACCGCCGTCGATGTAACGCGCCACTCCGGTCGAGTTAGCCCATGGGACCGACGTAGATCGATGCGGCGTCGGACGCTCGATCGAACGCGCCTAGCCGCACCTCTCCTCGTGCCCCGTAGCGTTTTTCCGACGAAGTCCGGCGATGCTCCGCCGCGGAGATGGTCGCCGGCGTGTCTCCGGCGCCGCCCGCCGACGTGCCCCTACGGGCCCCACCCCAGTGCCCCTGCCAGTGGCCCCCACGGGCCCCAGTTGACTGGGTTGACCCAGTCAACTGCTGACTGGGCAGGCCCAGTCACTGACATGCGGGCCCCGCCGCAAGAATTAAAAAAGGAAAAGAAAAAGAAAATGTTTTATAAATAAAAATAATTAATTTAGTTAATTTCTCACTGACATATGGGGCCCACCCCTCTAATTATACTGTTAGTTTAGTTTAACTAAATGTTAGACTAACAGAGGCTGACATGTGGGTCCCACTGGACCCACCTGTCTGGTTTGACTGGTCAGCCGACCTGTTGACCTGCTGACGTCAGCATTGCCTCATGCTGACGTCATAATTCATTTTTTTAATATAAATAATTCCAGAAATTCAATTAAACTTTGAAAATTCATATCTTTTAAACCGTAACTCGGATGAAAATGTTTTCTATATGAAAGTTGCTCAAACGAGACGAATCCGAATACGCAGTCCGTTCGTCCACCACACCTCCCTAACCTATCGAACTAGCAACTTTCCCCCTCCGGCCCGTCTGTCCGAAAACGTGAAACATCGGGAATACCTCCCGGATGTTCCCCCCTTCACCGGTACCACCTACTGTCGCGTTAGGACACCCCTAGCACCGCTCACTGTCATGTCACGCATCGTCATGCTTATGTTTGCATTGTATTTACTGTTTCTTCCCCCTCTTCTCTCCGGTAGACTACGAGACCGACACTGCTGCTGCCCAGTTCGACTACGGAGTCAACGACCCCTCCTACTTGCCAGAGCAACCAGGCAAGCCCCCCCCCTTGATCACCAGATATCGCCGACTCTCCTCTATACTGCTTGCATTAGAGTAGTGTAGCATGTTACTGCTTTTCGATATCCTATTCTGATGCATAGCCTATCCTTGCTACTACTGTTGATACCTTTACCTGCAATCCTACATGCTTAGTATAGGATGCTAGATTTCCATCAGTGGCCCTACATTCTTGTCCGTCTGCTGTGCTACACTATCGGGCCGTGATCACCTGGGCGGTGATCGCGGGTATATACTTATATACTATATACATGACACATGTGATGACTAAAGTCGGGTCGGCTCGTAGGAGTACCCGCAAGTGGATCTTTGTGGCGGAGCGACAGGGCAGGTTGAGACAGCCTAGGTAAGAGGTGGGCCTGGCCCTAGTCGGCATTCGCGGATACTTAACACGCTTAACGAGATCTTGGTATTTGATCTGAGTCTGGCCATTTGGTCTATACGCACTAACCATCTACGTGGGAGTAGTTATGGGTATCCCGACGTCGTGGTATCAGCCGAAGCTCTTTTGACGTCAGCGACTGAGTGGCGCGCGCCGTGTTGGACCGCTTTGACGTAACCGCCGTGATCGTGTGGGTTGCTAGGTCTGCTCGCGGCCGCGTTCGCAACGTGCAGGTGTGCATAGGGCGATGGGCCCAGACCCCTGCGCGCATAGGTTTAGACCGGCGTGCTGACCTCTCTGTTGAGCCTAGGTGGGACTGCGACGTGTTGATCTTACGAGGCCGGGCATGACCCAGAAAAGTGTGTCCGGCCAATTGGGATCGAGCGTGTTGGGTTATGTGGTGCACCCCTGCAGGGAAGTTTATCTATTCGAATAGTCGTGTCCCTCGGTAAAAGGACGACCCGGAGTTGTACCTTGAGCTTATGACAACTAGAACTGGATACTGAATAAAATACACCCTTCCAAGTGCCAGATACAACCCGGTGATCGCTCTCTAACAGGGCGACGAGGAGGGGATTGCCGGGTAGGATTATGCTATGCGATGCTACTTGGAGGACTTCAATCTACTCTCTTCTTTATGCTGCAAGATGGAGATGTCCAGAAGCGTAGTCTTCGACAGGACTAGCTATCCCCCTTTTAATTCTGGCATTCTGCAGTTCAGTCCACTGATATGCCCCTTTACACATATACCCATGCATATGTAGTGTAGCTCCTTGCTTGCGAGTACTTTGGATGAGTACTCACGGTTGCTTCTCTCCCTCTTTTCCCCCTTTCCTTTCTATCTGGTTGTCGCAACCAGATGTTGGAGTTCAGGAGCCAGACGCCACCGTCGACGACGACACCTACGGCACTGGAGGTGCCTACTACTACGTGCAGGCCGCTGACGACGACCAGGAGTAGTTAGGAGGTCCCAGGCAGGAGGCCTTGCCTCTTCGATCGTTGCTACTTTTGTGCTAGCCTTCTTAAGGCAAAACTTGTTTAACTTATGTCTGTACTCAGATATTGTTGCTTCCGCTGACTCGTCTATGATCGAGCACTTGTATTCGAGCCCTCGAGGCCCCTGGCTTGTATTATAATGCTTGTATGACTTATTTATGTTTTAGAGTTGTGTTGTGATATCTTCCCGTGAGTCCCTGATCGTGATCGTACACATTTGCGTGCATGATTAGTGTACGGTCAAATCGGGGGCGTCACACCTTGATTCGTTTCTTGTTTCGAAATTGCGTATGCCGCCATTTGAAAATCCTACGACAACTTATATATGTAGGAGTCACATAATTTAGGATTTTTGATAACCTTTTGATTTATTACTATACATTTTCTCCTCCATTGAAACTCAGAACTCATTTAGATAGGACATTCGACACATTATAACAACCTTTCCATCATTCTATTCTTCGATTGTAGTCTCGAGCGCCGTATGGAAGCCGAACAGCTTATCCACATAAATTATTCACGTTTAGCACCTTTACTTAAACTTTTGATCCGTTACCGTATATTTTTTCGCTTAAAAGAAACTTACTTAAATAGCATCATTTAGAAATTCCATCAGCATTTCTTCGTTTCAACCTTTGGAAGTTGTATGTTCTATTATATTGATCTCGTATAACAATTTATAACTAGTAATTATCTTATTTGATCACCAATTTTGTTCCCATTTTGATCCATCACTATAGATTTTCATTTCGTTGAAAACTGAAAACTTATTAATGAAGCCTCATCGACATATTCCGAAATCATTTCCACCATTTCATGTGCTTCGAGGGTAGTCCGTGCATCTATATGCACCTCAGATAGCAACTTACCTATAGAAATTAGACAATTTGGTACAATTTTTAACCGTTTTGATCCATCATGGTAGATTTTCTATTTTGGCGAAACTGAATACTTATTTAAATAGCATTACCGACAAGTTATAGAAGCCTTGATTCGTTTCTTGTTTCGAAATTGCGTATGCCGCAATTTCAAAATCCAACAATAACTTATAAATGTAGGAGTCACATAATTTTTAGTAGTTTTTCATAACCATTTGATTTATTACTATACATTTTCTCCTCCATTGAAACTCAGAACTCATTTAAATAGGACATTCAACAAATTATAAGAACCTTTCGATCATTCCATTCTTCGAGAGTAGTCTCGACCGCCGTATGGAAGTTGAACAGCTTATCCACATAAATTATTCATGTTTAGCACCTTTACTTAAACTTCTTATCCGTTACCGTATATTTTTCGCTTAAAAGAAACTTACTTAAATAGCATCATTTAGAAATTCCATCAGCATTTCTTCCTTTCAACCTTTGGAAGTTGTATGTTCTATCATATTGATCTCGTATAACAATTTATAACTAGTAATCATATTATTTCATCACCAATTTTATTCCCTTTTGATCCATCACTATAGATTTTCATTTCATTGAAAAATGAAAACTTATTAATCAAGCGTCTGTGACATATTCTGAAATCATTTCCACCATTTCATGCTTCGAGGGTAGTCCGTGCATCTATATGCACCTCAGATAGCAACTTACCTCTAGAAATTAGACAATTTGGTACAACTTTTATTCGTTTTGATCCATCATGGCAGATTTTCTATTCTGGCAAAACTGAATACTTGTTTAAATAGCATTGCCGACAAATGATAGAAGCCTTGATTCGTTTCTTGTTTCGAAATTGCGTATGCCGCCATTTGAAAATCCAATAATAACTTATAAATGTAGGAGTCACATAATTTTTAGAACTTTTTCATAACCTTTTAATTTATTACTATACATTTTCTCCTCCATTGAAACTCAGAACTCATTTAAATAGGACATTCAACAAATTATAAAAACCTTTCCATCATTCCATTGTTCGAGAGTAGTCTCGACCGCCGTATGAAAGTCGAACAGCTTATCCACATAAATTATTCATGTTTAGCACCTTTACTTAAACTTTTGATCCGTTACCGTATATTGTTTCGCTTAAAAGAAACTTACTTAAATAGCATCATTTAGAAATTCCATCAGCATTTCTTCCTTTCAACCTTTGGAAGTTGTATGTTCGACCATATTGATCTCGTATAACAACTTATAACTAGTAATCATATTATTTCATCACCAATTTTATTCCCTTTTGATCCATCACTATAGTTTTTCATTACGTTGAAAACTGAAAACTTATTAATGAAGCGTCATTGACATATTCCGAAATCATTTCCACCAATTCATGATTCGAGGGTAGTCCGTGTATCTATATGCACCTCAGATGGCAACTTACCTATAGAAATTAGACAATTTGGTACAATTTTTAACCGTTTTGATCCATCATGGTAGATTTTCTATTTTGGCGAAACTGAATACATGTTTAAATAGCATTACCGACAAGTGATAGAAGCCTTGCTTCGTTTCTTGTTTCGAAATTGCGTATGCCGCCATTTGAAAATCCTACGATAACTTATATATGTAGGAGTCACATAATTTTTAGGATTTTTGATAACCTTTTGATTTATTACTATACATTTTCTCCTCCATTGAAACTCAGAACTCATTTAGATTGGACATTCGACACATTATAACAACCTTCCATCATTCCATTCTTCGATTGTAGTCTCGAGCGCCGTATGGAAGCCGAACAGCTTATCCACATAAATTAATCATGTTTAGCACCTTTACTTAAACTTTTGATCCATTACCGTATATTTTTTCGCTTAAAAGAAACTTACTTAATTAGCATCACTTAGAAATTCCATCAGCATTTCTTTCTTTCAACCTTTGGAAGTTGTATGTTCTATCATATTGATCTCGTATAACAATTTATAACTAGTAATCATATTATTTGATCACCAATTTTGTTCCCATTTTGATCCATCACTATAGATTTTCATTTCATTGAAAACTGAAAACTTATTAATGAAGCGTCATTGACATATTCCGAAATCATTTCCACCATTTCATGATTCGAGGGTAGTCCGTGCATCTATATGCACCTCAGATAGCAACTTACCTCTAGAAATTAGACAATTTGGTACAATTTTTAACCGTTTTGATCCATCATGGTAGATTTTCTATTTTGGCGAAACTGAATACTTGTTTAAATAGCATTACCGACAAGTGATAGAAGCCTTGCTTCGTTTCTTGTTTCAAAATTGCGTATGCCCCCATTTGAAAATCCTACGATAACTTATATATGTAGGAGTCACATAATTTTGAGTATTTTTGATAACATTTTGATTTATTACTTTACATTTTCTCCTCCATTGAAACTCAGAACTCATTTAAATAGGACATTCGACACATTATAACAACTTTTCCATCATTCCATTCTTCGATTGTAGTCTCGACCGCCGTATGGAAGCCGAACAGCTTATCCACATAAATTATTCATGTTTAGCACCTTTACTTAAACTTTTGGTCCGTTACCCTATATTTTTTTCGCTTAAAAGAAACTTACTTAAATAGCATCATTTAGAAATTACATCAGCATTTCTTCCTTTCAACCTTTGGAAGTTGTATGTTCGACCATATTGATCTCGTATAACAACTTATTACTAGTAATCGTATAATTTTGTCACCAATTTTGTTCCCATTTCGATCCATCACTATAGATTTTCATTTCATTGAAAACTGAAAACATATTAATGAAGCGTCATCGACATATTCCGAAATCATTTCCACCATTTCATGATTCGAGGGTAGTCCGTGCATCTATATGCACCTCAGATAGCAACTTACCTATAGAAATTAGACAATTTGGTTCAATTTTTAACTGTTTTGATCCGTCATGGTAGATTTTCTATTTTGGCGAAACTGAATACTTGTTTAAATAGCATTGCCGACAAGTGAAAGAAGCATTGATTCGTTTCTTGTTTCGAAATTGCGTATGCCGCCATTTGAAAATCCAACAATAAATTATAAATGTAGGAGTCACATAATTTTTAGTAGTTTTTCACAACCTTTTAATTTATTACTATACATTTTCTCCTCCATTGAAACTCAGAACTCATTTAAATAGGACATTCAACAAATTATAAAAACCTTTCCATCATTCCATTCTTCGAGAGTAGTCTCGACCGCCGTATGGAAGCCGAACAGCTTATCCACATAAATTATTCATGTTTAGCACCTTTACTTAAACTTTTGATCCGTTACCGTATATTGTTTCGCTAAAAAAAACTTACTTAATTAGCATCACTTAGAAATTCCATCAGCATTTCTTCCTTTCAACCTTTGGAAGTTGTATGTTCTATCATATTGATCTCGTATAACAATTTATAACTAGTAATCATCTTATTTGATCACCAATTTTGTTCCCATTTTGATCCATCACTATAGATTTTCATTTCGTTGAAAACTGAAAACTTATTAATGAAGCGTCATCGACATATTCCGAAATCATTTTCACCATTTCATGATTCGTGGGTAGTCCGTGCATCTATATGCACCTCAGATAGCAACTTACCTATAGAAATTAGACAATTTGGTACAATTTTTAACCGTTTTGATCCATCATGGTAGATTTTCTATTTTGGCGAAACTGAATACTTGTTTAAATAGCATTACCGACAAGTGATAGAAGCCTTGATTCGTTTATTGTTTCGAAATTGCGTATGTCGCCATTTCAAAATCGAACAATAACTTATAAATGTAGGAGTCACATAATTTTTAGTAGTTTTTCATAACCTTTTGATTTATTACTATACATTTTCTCCTCCATTGAAACTCAGAACTCATTTAAATAGGACATTCAACAAATTATAAGAACCTTTCCATCATTCCATTCTTCGAGAGTAGTCTCGAACGCCGTATGGAAGTCGAACAGCTTATCCACATAAATTATTCATGTTTAGCACCTTTACTTAAACTTTTTATCCGTTACCGTATATTTTTTCGCTTAAAAGAAACTTACTTAAATAGCATCATTTAGAAATTCCATCAACATTTCTTCCTTTCAACCTTTGGAAGTTGTATGTTCGACCATATTGATCTCGTATAACAACTTATAACCAGTAATCATATTATTTCATCACCAATTTTATTCCCTTTTGATCCATCACTATAGATTTTCATTACGTTGAAAACTGAAAACTTATTAATGAAGCGTCATTGACATATTCCGAAATAATTTCCACCATTTCATGATTCGAGGGAAGTCCGTGTATCTATATGCACCTCAGATGGCAACTTACCTATAGAAATTAGACAATTTGGTACAATTTTTAACCGTTTTGATCCATCATGGTAGATTTTCTATTTTGGCGAAACTGAATACATGTTTAAATAGCATTACCGACAAGTGATAGAAGCCTTGCTTCGTTTCTTGTTTCGAAATTGCGTATGCCGCCATTTGAAAATCCTACGATAACTTATATATGTAGGAGTCACATAATTTTTAGGATTTTTGATAACCTTTTGATTTATTACTTTACATTTTCTCCTCCATTGAAACTCAGAACTCATTTAGATTGGACATTCGACACATTATAACAACCTTTCCATCATTCCATTCTTCGATTGTAGTCTCGAGCGCCGTATGGAAGCCGAACAGCTTATCCACATAAATTAATCATGTTTAGCACCTTTACTTAAACTTTTGATCCATTACCGTATATTTTTTCGCTTAAAAAAACTTACTTAATTAGCATCACTTAGAAATTCCATCAGCATTTCTTTCTTTCAACCTTTGGAAGTTGTATGTTCTATCATATTGATCTCGTATAACAATTTATAACTAGTAATCATCTTATTTGATCACCAATTTTGTTCCCATTTTGATCCATCACTATAGATTTTCATTTCATTGAAAACTGAAAACCTATTAATGAAGCGTCATTGACATATTCCGAAATCATTTCCACCATTTCATGATTCGAGGGTAGTCCGTGCATCTATATGCACCTCAGATAGCAACTTACCTATAGAAATTAGACAATTTGGTACAATTTTTAACCGTTTTGATCCGTCATGGTAGATTTTCTATTTTGGCGAAACTGAATACTTGTTTAAATAGCATTACCGACAAGTGATAGAAGCCTTGATTCGTTTCTTGTTTCGTAATTGCGTATGCCGCCATTTGAAAATCCAACAATAACTTATAAATATAGGAGTCACACAATTTTTAGTAGTTTTTCATAACCTTTTAATTTATTACTATACATTTTCTCCTCCATTGAAACTCAGAACTCATTTAAATAGGACATTCAACAAATTATAAAAACCTTTCCATCATTCCATTCTTCGAGAGTAGTCTCGACCGCCGTATGGAAGTCGAACAGCTTATCCACATAAATTATTCATGTTTAGCACCTTTACTTAAACTTTTTATCCGTTACCGTATATTTGTTTCGCTTAAAAAAACTTACTTAAATAGCATCATTTAGAAATTCTATCAGCATTTCTTCCTTTCAACCTTTGGAAGTTGTATGTTCGACCCTATTGATCTCGTATAACAATTTATAACTAGTAATCATATTATTTCATCACCAATTTTATTCCCTTTTGATCCATCACTTTAGATTTTCATTTCATTGAAAACTGAAAACTTATTAATGAAGCGTCATTGATATATTCCGAAATCATTTCCACCATTTCATGATTCGAGGGTAGTCCGTGTATCTATATGCACCTCAGATAGCAACTTACCTATAGAAATTAGACAATTTGGTACAATTTTTAACCGTTTTGATCCATCATGTTAGATTTTCTATTTTGGCGAAACTGAATACTTGTTTAAATAGCGTTACCGACAAGTGATAGAAGCCTTGATTCGTTTCTTGTTTCGAAATTGCGTATGCCGCCATTTGAAAATCCAACAATAACTTATAAATGTAGGAGTCACATAATTTTTAGTAGTTTTTCATAACATTTTAATTTATTACTATACATTTTCTCCTCCATTGAAACTCAGAACTCATTTAAATAGGACATTCAACAAATTATAAAAACCTTTCCATCATTCCATTCTTCGAGAGTAGTCTCGACCGCCGTATGGAAGTCGAACAGCTTATCCACATAAATTATAAATGTTTAGCACCTTACTTAAACTTTTTATCGGTTACCGTATATTTTTTTGCTTAAAAGAAACTTACTTAAATAGCATCATTTAGAAATTCTATCAGCATTTCATCCTTTCAATCTTTGGAAGTTGTATGTTCTATCATATTGATCTCGTATAACAATTTATAACTAGTAATCATATTATTTCATCACCAATTTTATTCCCTTTTGATCCATCACTATAGATTTTCATTTCATTGAAAAACGAAAACTCATTATGAAGCGTCAGTGACATATTCCGAAATCATTTCCACCATTTCATGCTTCGAGGGTAGTCCGTGCATCTATATGCACCTCAGATAGCAACTTACCTCTAGAAATTAGACAATTTGGTACAATTTTTAACCGTTTTGATCCATCATGGTAGATTTTCTATTTTGGCGAAACTGAATACTTGTTTAAATAGCATTACCGACAAGTGATAGAAGCCTTGCTTCGTTTCTTGTTTCAAAATTGCGTATGCCGCCATTTGAAAATCCTACGATAACTTATATATGTAGGAGTCACATAATTTTTAGTATTTTTGATAACATTTTGATTTATTACTTTACATTTTCTCCTCCATTGAAACTTAGAACTCATTTAAATAGGACATTCGACACATTATAACAACTTTTCCATCATTCCATTCTTCGATTGTAGTCTCGACCGCCGTATGGAAGCCGAACAGCTTATCCACATAAATTATTCATGTTTAGCACCTTTACTTAAACTTTTGGTCCGTTACCCTATATTTTTTGCGCTTAAAAGAAACTTACTTAAATAGCATCATTTAGAAATTACATCAGCATTTCTTCCTTTCAACCTTTGGAAGTTGTATGTTCGACCATATTGATCTCGTATAACAACTTATAACTAGTAATCGTATAATTTTGTCACCAATTTTGTTCCCATTTCGATCCATCACTATAGATTTTCATTTCATTGAAAACTGAAAACTTATTAATGAAGCGTCATCGACATATTCCGAAATCATTTCCACCATTTCCTGATTCGAGGGTAGTCCGTGCATCTATATGCACCTCAGATAGCAACTTACCTATAGAAATTAGACAATTTGGTTCAATTTTTAACCGTTTTGATCCGTCATGGTATATTTTCTATTTTGGCGAAACTGAATACTTGTTTAAATAGCATTACCGACAAGTGAAAGAAGCCTTGATTCGTTTCTTGTTTCGAAATTGCGTATGCCGCCATTTGAAAATCCAACAATAACTTATAAATGTGGGAGTCACATAATTTTTAGTAGTTTTTCACAACCTTTTAATTTATTACTATACATTTTCTCCTCCATTGAAACTCAGAACTCATTTAAATAGGACATTCAACAAATTATAAGAACCTTTCCATCATTCCATTCTTCGAGAGTAGTCTCGACCGCCGTATGGAAGTCGAACAGCTTATCCACATAAATTATTCATGTTTAGCACCTTTACTTAAACTTTTGATCCGTTACCGTATATTGTTTCGCTTAAAAAAACTTACTTAATTAGCATCACTTAGAAATTCCATCAGCATTTCTTCCTTTCAACCTTTGGAAGTTGTATGTTCTATCATATTGATCTCGTATAACAATTTATAACTAGTAATCATCTTATTTGATCACCAATTTTGTTCCCATTTTGATCCATCACTATAGATTTTCATTTCGTTGAAAACTTAAAACTTATTAATGAAGCGTCATCGACATATTCCGAAATCATTTCCACCATTTCATGATTCGTGGGTAGTCCGTGCATCTATATGCACCTCAGATAGCAACTTACCTATAGAAATTAGACAATTTGGTACAATTTTTAACCGTTTTGATCCATCATGGTAGATTTTCTATTTTGGCGAAACTGAATACTTGTTTAAATAGCATTACCGACAAGTGATAGAAGCCTTGATTCGTTTATTGTTTCGAAATTGCGTATGTCGCCATTTCAAAATCGAACAATAACTTATAAATGTAGGAGTCACATAATTTTTAGTAGTTTTTCATAACCTTTTGATTTATTACTATACATTTTCTCCTCCATTGAAACTCAGAACTCATTTAAATAGGACATTCAACAAATTATAAAAACCTTTCCATCATTCCATTCTTCGAGAGTAGTCTCGACCGCCGTATGGAAGTCGAACAGCTTATCCACATAAATTATAAATGTTTAGCACCTTACTTAAACTTTTTATCGGTTACCGTATATTTTTTTGCTTAAAAGAAACTTACTTAAATAGCATCATTTAGAAATTCTATCAGCATTTCTTCCTTTCAATCTTTGGAAGTTGTATGTTCTATCATATTGATCTCGTATAACAATTTATAACTAGTAATCATATTATTTCATCACCAATTTTATTCCCTTTTGATCCATCACTATAGATTTTCATTTCAGTGAAAAATGAAAACTCATTATGAAGCGTCAGTGACATATTCCGAAATCATTTCCACCATTTCATGCTTCGAGGGTAGTCCGTGCATCTATATGCACCTCAGATAGCAACTTACCTCTAGAAATTAGACAATTTGGTACAATTTTTAACCGTTTTGATCCATCATGGTAGATTTTCTATTTTGGCGAAACTGAATACTTGTTTAAGTAGCATTACCGACAAGTGATAGAAGCCTTGCTTCGTTTCTTGTTTCAAAATTGCGTATGCCGCCATTTGAAAATCCTACGATAACTTATATATGTAGGAGTCACATAATTTTTAGTATTTTTGATAACATTTTGATTTATTACTTTACATTTTCTCCTCCATTGAAACTCAGAACTCATTTAAATAGGACATTCGACACATTATAACAACTTTTCCATCATTCCATTCTTCGATTGTAGTCTCGACCGCCGTATGGAAGCCGAACAGCTTATCCACATAAATTATTCATGTTTAGCACCTTTACTTAAACTTTTGGTCCGTTACCCTATATTTTTTTCGCTTAAAAGAAACTTACTTAAATAGCATCATTTAGAAATTACATCAGCATTTCTTCCTTTCAACCTTTGGAAGTTGTATGTTCGACCATATTGATCTCGTATAACAACTTATAACTAGTAATCGTATAATTTTGTCACCAATTTTGTTCCCATTTCGATCCATCACTATAGATTTTCATTTCATTGAAAACTGAAAACTTATTAATGAAGCGTCATCGACATATTCCGAAATCATTTCCACCATTTCATGATTCGAGGGTAGTCCGTGCATCTATATGCACCTCAGATAGCAACTTAACTATAGAAATTAGACAATTTGGTTCAATTTTTAACCGTTTTGATCCGTCATGGTAGATTTTCTATTTTGGCGAAACTGAATACTTGTTTAAATAGCATTACCGACAAGTGAAAGAAGCCTTGATTCGTTTCTTGTTTCGAAATTGCGTATGCCGCCATTTGAAAATCCAACAATAACTTATAAATGTAGGAGTCACATAATTTTTAGTAGTTTTTCACAACCTTTTAATTTATTACTATACATTTTCTCCTCCATTGAAACTCAGAACTCATTTAAATAGGACATTCAACAAATTATAAAAACCTTTCCATCATTCCATTCTTCGAGAGTAGTCTCGACCGCCGTATGGAAGTCGAACAGCTTATCCACATAAATTATTCATGTTTAGCACCTTTACTTAAACTTTTGATCCGTTACCGTATATTGTTTCGCTTAAAAAAACTTACTTAATTAGCATCACTTAGAAATTCCATCAGCATTTCTTCCTTTCAACCTTTGGAAGTTGTATGTTCTATCATATTGATCTCGTATAACAATTTATAACTAGTAATCATCTTATTTGATCACCAATTTTGTTCCCATTTTGATCCATCACTATAGATTTTCATTTCGTTGAAAACTGAAAACTTATTAATGAAGCGTCATCGACATATTCCGAAATCATTTTCACCATTTCATGATTCGTGGGTAGTCCGTGCATCTATATGCACCTCAGATAGCAACTTACCTATAGAAATTAGACAATTTGGTACAATTTTTAACCGTTTTGATCCATCATGGTAGATTTTCTATTTTGGCGAAACTGAATACTTGTTTAAATAGCATTACCGACAAGTGATAGAAGCCTTGATTCGTTTATTGTTTCGAAATTGCGTATGTCGCCATTTCAAAATCGAACAATAACTTATAAATGTAGGAGTCACATAATTTTTAGTAGTTTTTCATAACCTTTTGATTTATTACTATACATTTTCTCCTCCATTGAAACTCAGAACTCATTTAAATAGGACATTCAACAAATTATAAGAACCTTTCCATCATTCCATTCTTCGAGAGTAGTCTCGAACGCCGTATGGAAGTCGAACAGCTTATCCACATAAATTATTCATGTTTAGCACCTTTACTTAAACTTTTTATCCGTTACCGTATATTTTTTCGCTTAAAAGAAACTTACTTAAATAGCATCATTTAGAAATTCCATCAACATTTCTTCCTTTCAACCTTTGGAAGTTGTATGTTCGACCATATTGATCTCGTATAACAACTTATAACCAGTAATCATATTATTTCATCACCAATTTTATTCCCTTTTGATCCATCACTATAGATTTTCATTACGTTGAAAACTGAAAACTTATTAATGAAGCGTCATTGACATATTCCGAAATAATTTCCACCATTTCATGATTCGAGGGAAGTCCGTGTATCTATATGCACCTCAGATGGCAACTTACCTATAGAAATTAGACAATTTGGTACAATTTTTAACCGTTTTGATCCATCATGGTAGATTTTCTATTTTGGCGAAACTGAATACATGTTTAAATAGCATTACCGACAAGTGATAGAAGCCTTGCTTCGTTTCTTGTTTCGAAATTGCGTATGCCGCCATTTGAAAATCCTACGATAACTTATATATGTAGGAGTCACATAATTTTTAGGATTTTTGATAACCTTTTGATTTATTACTTTACATTTTCTCCTCCATTGAAACTCAGAACTCATTTAGATTGGACATTCGACACATTATAACAACCTTTCCATCATTCCATTCTTCGATTGTAGTCTCGAGCGCCGTATGGAAGCCGAACAGCTTATCCACATAAATTAATCATGTTTAGCACCTTTACTTAAACTTTTGATCCATTACCGTATATTTTTTCGCTTAAAAAAACTTACTTAATTAGCATCACTTAGAAATTCCATCAGCATTTCTTTCTTTCAACCTTTGGAAGTTGTATGTTCTATCATATTGATCTCGTATAACAATTTATAACTAGTAATCATCTTATTTGATCACCAATTTTGTTCCCATTTTGATCCATCACTATAGATTTTCATTTCATTGAAAACTGAAAACTTATTAATGAAGCGTCATTGACATATTCCGAAATCATTTCCACCATTTCATGATTCGAGGGTAGTCCGTGCATCTATATGCACCTCAGATAGCAACTTACCTATAGAAATTAGACAATTTGGTACAATTTTTAACCGTTTTGATCCGTCATGGTAGATTTTCTATTTTGGCGAAACTGAATACTTGTTTAAATAGCATTACCGACAAGTGATAGAAGCCTTGATTCGTTTCTTGTTTCGTAATTGCGTATGCCGCCATTTGAAAATCCAACAATAACTTATAAATATAGGAGTCACACAATTTTTAGTAGTTTTTCATAACCTTTTAATTTATTACTATACATTTTCTCCTCCATTGAAACTCAGAACTCATTTAAATAGGACATTCAACAAATTATAAAAACCTTTCCATCATTCCATTCTTCGAGAGTAGTCTCGACCGCCGTATGGAAGTCGAACAGCTTATCCACATAAATTATTCATGTTTAGCACCTTTACTTAAACTTTTTATCCGTTACCGTATATTTGTTTCGCTTAAAAGAAACTTACTTAAATAGCATCATTTAGAAATTCTATCAGCATTTCTTCCTTTCAACCTTTGGAAGTTGTATGTTCGACCCTATTGATCTCGTATAACAATTTATAACTAGTAATCATATTATTTCATCACCAATTTTATTCCCTTTTGATCCATCACTGTAGATTTTCATTTCATTGAAAACTGAAAACTTATTAATGAAGCATCATTGATATATTCCGAAATCATTTCCACCATTTCATGATTCGAGGGTAGTCCGTGTATCTATATGCACCTCAGATAGCAACTTACCTATAGAAATTAGACAATTTGGTACAATTTTTAACCGTTTTGATCCATCATGTTAGATTTTCTATTTTGGCGAAACTGAATACTTGTTTAAATAGCGTTACCGACAAGTGATAGAAGCCTTGATTCGTTTCTTGTTTCGAAATTGCGTATGCCGCCATTTGAAAATCCAACAATAACTTATAAATGTAGGAGTCACATAATTTTTAGTAGTTTTTCATAACATTTTAATTTATTACTATACATTTTCTCCTCCATTGAAACTCAGAACTCATTTAAATAGGACATTCAACACATTATAAAAACCTTTCCATCATTCCATTCTTCGAGAGTAGTCTCGACCGCCGTATGGAAGTCGAACAGCTTATCCACATAAATTATAAATGTTTAGCACCTTACTTAAACTTTTTATCGGTTACCGTATATTTTTTTGCTTAAAAGAAACTTACTTAAATAGCATCATTTAGAAATTCTATCAGCATTTCTTCCTTTCAATCTTTGGAAGTTGTATGTTCTATCATATTGATCTCGTATAACAATTTATAACTAGTAATCATATTATTTCATCACCAATTTTATTCCCTTTTGATCCATCACTATAGATTTTCATTTCATTGAAAAACGAAAACTCATTATGAAGCGTCAGTGACATATTCCGAAATCATTTCCACCATTTCATGCTTCGAGGGTAGTCCGTGCATCTATATGCACCTCAGATAGCAACTTACCTCTAGAAATTAGACAATTTGGTACAATTTTTAACCGTTTTGATCCATCATGGTAGATTTTCTATTTTGGCGAAACTGAATACTTGTTTAAATAGCATTACCGACAAGTGATAGAAGCCTTGCTTCGTTTCTTGTTTCAAAATTGCGTATGCCGCCATTTGAAAATCCTACGATAACTTATATATGTAGGAGTCACATAATTTTTAGTATTTTTGATAACATTTTGATTTATTACTTTACATTTTCTCCTCCATTGAAACTCAGAACTCATTTAAATAGGACATTCGACACATTATAACAACTTTTCCATCATTCCATTCTTCGATTGTAGTCTCGACCGCCGTATGGAAGCCGAACAGGTTATCCACATAAATTATTCATGTTTAGCACCTTTACTTAAACTTTTGGTCCGTTACTCTATATTTTTTTCGCTTAAAAGAAACTTACTTAAATAGCATCATTTAGAAATTACATCAGCATTTCTTCCTTTCAACCTTTGGAAGTTGTATGTTCGACCATATTGATCTCGTATAACAACTTATAACTAGTAATCGTATAATTTTGTCACCAATTTTGTTCCCATTTCGATCCATCACTATAGATTTTCATTTCATTGAAAACTGAAAACTTATTAATGAAGCGTCATCGACATATTCCGAAATCATTTCCACCATTTCATGATTCGAGGGTAGTCCGTGCATCTATATGCACCTCAGATAGCAACTTACCTATAGAAATTAGACAATTTGGTTCAATTTTTAACCGTTTTGATCCGTCATGGTAGATTTTCTATTTTGGCGAAACTGAATACTTGTTTAAATAGCATTACCGACAAGTGAAAGAAGCCTTGATTCGTTTCTTGTTTCGAAATTGCGTATGCCGCCATTTGAAAATCCAACAATAACTTATAAATGTAGGAGTCACATAATTTTTAGTAGTTTTTCACAACCTTTTAATTTATTACTATACATTTTCTCCTCCATTGAAACTCAGAACTCATTTAAATAGGACATTCAACAAATTATAAGAACCTTACCATCATTCCATTCTTCGAGAGTAGTCTCGACCGCCGTATGGAAGTCGAACAGCTTATCCACATAAATTATTCATGTTTAGCACCTTTACTTAAACTTTTGATCCGTTACCGTATATTGTTTCGCTTAAAAAAACTTACTTAATTAGCATCACTTAGAAATTCCATCAGCATTTCTTCCTTTCAACCTTTGGAAGTTGTATGTTCTATCATATTGATCTCGTATAACAATTTATAACTAGTAATCATCTTATTTGATCACCAATTTTGTTCCCATTTTGATCCATCACTATAGATTTTCATTTCGTTTAAAACTGAAAACTTATTAATGAAGCGTCATCGACATATTCCGAAATCATTTCCACCATTTCATGATTCGTGGGTAGTCCGTGCATCTATATGCACCTCAGATAGCAACTTACCTATAGAAATTAGACAATTTGGTACAATTTTTAACCGTTTTGATCCATCATGGTAGATTTTCTATTTTGGCGAAACTGAATACTTGTTTAAATAGCATTACCGACAAGTGATAGAAGCCTTGATTCGTTTATTGTTTCGAAATTGCGTATGTCGCCATTTCAAAATCGAACAATAACTTATAAATGTAGGAGTCACATAATTTTTAGTAGTTTTTCATAACCATTTGATTTATTACTATACATTTTCTCCTCCATTGAAACTCAGAACTCATTTAAATAGGACATTCAACAAATTATAAAAACCTTTCCATCATTCCATTCTTCGAGAGAAGTCTCGACCGCCGTATGGAAGTCGAACAGCTTATCCACATAAATTATAAATGTTTAGCACCTTACTTAAACTTTTTATCGGTTACCCTATATTTTTTTGCTTAAAAGAAACTTACTTAAATAGCATCATTTAGAAATTCTATCAGCATTTCTTCCTTTCAATCTTTGGAAGTTGTATGTTCTATCATATTGATCTCGTATAACAATTTATAACTAGTAATCATATTATTTCATCACCAATTTTATTCCCTTTTGATCCATCACTATAGATTTTCATTTCATTGAAAAATGAAAACTCATTATGAAGCGTCAGTGACATATTCCGAAATCATTTCCACCATTTCATGCTTCGAGGGTAGTCCGTGCATCTATATGCACCTCAGATAGCAACTTACCTCTAGAAATTAGACAATTTGGTACAATTTTTAACCGTTTTGATCCATCATGGTAGATTTTCTATTTTGGCGAAACTGAATACTTGTTTAAATAGCATTACCGACAAGTGATAGAAGCCTTGCTTCGTTTCTTGTTTCAAAATTGCGTATGCCGCCATTTGAAAATCCTACGATAACTTATATATGTAGGAGTCACATAATTTTTAGTATTTTTGATAACATTTTGATTTATTACTTTACATTTTCTCCTCCATTGAAACTCAGAACTCATTTAAATAGGACATTCGACACATTATAACAACTTTTCCATCATTCCATTCTTCGATTGTAGTCTCGACCGCCGTATGGAAGCCGAACAGCTTATCCACATAAATTATTCATGTTTAGCACCTTTACTTAAACTTTTGGTCCGTTACGCTATATTTTTTTCGCTTAAAAGAAACTTACTTAAATAGCATCATTTAGAAATTACATCAGCATTTCTTCCTTTCAACCTTTGGAAGTTGTATGTTCGACCATATTGATCTCGTATAACAACTTATAACTAGTAATCGTATAATTTTGTCACCAATTTTGTTCCCATTTCGATCCATCACTATAGATTTTCATTTCATTGAAAACTGAAAACATATTAATGAAGCGTCATCGACATATTCCGAAATCATTTCCACCATTTCATGATTCGAGGGTAGTCCGTGCATCTATATGCACCTCAGATAGCAACTTACCTATAGAAATTAGACAATTTGGTTCAATTTTTAACCGTTTTGATCCGTCATGGTAGATTTTCTATTTTGGCGAAACTGAATACTTGTTTAAATAGCATTGCCGACAAGTGAAAGAAGCCTTGATTCCTTTCTTGTTTCGAAATTGCGTATGCCGCCATTTGAAAATCCAACAATAAATTATAAATGTAGGAGTCACATAATTTTTAGTAGTTTTTCACAACCTTTTAATTTATTACTATACATTTTCTCCTCCATTGAAACTCAGAACTCATTTAAATAGGACATTCAACAAATTATAAAAACCTTTCCATCATTCCATTCTTCGAGAGTAGTCTCGACCGCCGTATGGAAGCCGAACAGCTTATCCACATAAATTATTCATGTTTAGCACCTTTACTTAAACTTTTGATCCGTTACCGTATATTGTTTCGCTTAAAAAAACTTACTTAATTAGCATCACTTAGAAATTCCATCAGCATTTCTTCCTTTCAACCTTTGGAAGTTGTATGTTCTATCATATTGATCTCGTATAACAATTTATAACTAGTAATCATCTTATATGATCACCAATTTTGTTCCCATTTTGATCCATCACTATAGATTTTCATTTCGTTGAAAACTGAAAACTTATTAATGAAGTGTCATCGACATATTCCGAAATCATTTTCACCATTTCATGATTCGTGGGTAGTCCGTGCATCTATATGCACCTCAGATAGCAACTTACCTATAGAAATTAGACAATTTGGTACAATTTTTAACCGTTTTGATCCATCATGGTAGATTTTTTATTTTGGCGAAACTGAATACTTGTTTAAATAGCATTACCGACAAGTGATAGAAGCCTTGATTCGTTTATTGTTTCGAAATTGCGTATGTCGCCATTTCAAAATCGAACAATAACTTATAAATGTAGGAGTCACATAATTTTTCGTAGTTTTTCATAACCTTTTGATTTATTACTATACATTTTCTCCTCCATTGAAACTCAGAACTCATTTAAATAGGACATTCAACAAATTATAAGAACCTTTCCATCATTCCATTCTTCGAGAGTAGTCTCGAACGCCGTATGGAAGTCGAACAGCTTATCCACATAAATTATTCATGTTTAGCACCTTTACTTAAACTTTTTATCCGTTACCGTATATTTTTTCGCTTAAAAGAAACTTACTTAAATAGCATCATTTAGAAATTCCATCAACATTTCTTCCTTTCAACCTTTGGAAGTTGTATGTTCGACCATATTGATCTCGTATAACAACTTATAACCAGTAATCATATTATTTCATCACCAATTTTATTCCCTTTTGATCCATCACTATAGATTTTCATTACGTTGAAAACTGAAAACTTATTAATGAAGCGTCATTGACATATTCCGAAATCATTTCCACCATTTCATGATTCGAGGGAAGTCCGTGTATCTATATGCACCTCAGATGGCAACTTACCTATAGAAATTAGACAATTTGGTACAATTTTTAACCGTTTTGATCCATCATGGTAGATTTTCTATTTTGGCGAAACTGAATACATGTTTAAATAGCATAACCGACAAGTGATAGAAGCCTTGCTTCGTTTCTTGTTTCGAAATTGCGTATGCCGCCATTTGAAAATCCTACGATAACTTATATATGTAGGAGTCACATAATTTTTAGGATTTTTGATAACCTTTTGATTTATTACTTTACATTTTCTCCTCCATTGAAACTCAGAACTCATTTAGATTGGACATTCGACACATTATAACAACCTTTCCATCATTCCATTCTTCGATTGTAGTCTCGAGCGCCGTATGGAAGCCGAACAGCTTATCCACATAAATTAATCATGTTTAGCACCTTTACTTAAACTTTTGATCCAGTACCGTATATTTTTTCGCTTAAAAAAACTTACCTAATTAGCATCACTTAGAAATTCCATCAGCATTTCTTTCTTTCAACCTTTGGAAGTTGTATGTTCTATCATATTGATCTCGTATAACAATTTATAACTAGTAATCATCTTATTTGATCACCAATTTTGTTCCCATTTTGATCCATCACTATAGATTTTCATTTCATTGAAAACTGAAAACTTATTAATGAAGCGTCATTGACATATTCCGAAATCATTTCCACCATTTCATGATTCGAGGGTAGTCCGTGCATCTATATGCACCTCAGATAGCAACTTACTTATAGAAATTAGACAATTTGGTACAATTTTTAACCGTTTTGATCCGTCATGGTAGATTTTCTATTTTGGCGAAACTGAATACTTGTTTAAATAGCATTACCGACAAGTGATAGAAGCCTTGATTCGTTTCTTGTTTCGTAATTGCGTATGCCGCCATTTGAAAATCCAACAATAACTTATAAATATAGGAGTCACACAATTTTTAGTAGTTTTTCATAACCTTTTAATTTATTACTATACATTTTCTCCTCCATTGAAACTCAGAACTCATTTAAATAGGACATTCAACAAATTATAAAAACCTTTCCATCATTCCAATCTTCGAGAGTAGTCTCGACCGCCGTATGGAAGTCGAACAGCTTATCCACATAAATTATTCATGTTTAGCACCTTTACTTAAACTTTTTATCCGTTACCGTATATTTGTTTCGCTTAAAAGAAACTTACTTAAATAGCATCATTTAGAAATTCTATCAGCATTTCTTCCTTTCAACCTTTGGAAGTTGTATGTTCGACCCTATTGATCTCGTATAACAATTTATAACTAGTAATCATATTATTTCATCACCAATTTTATTCCCTTTTGATCCATCACTGTAGATTTTAATTTCATTGAAAACTGAAAACTTATTAATGAAGCGTCATTGATATATTCCGAAATCATTTCCACCATTTCATGATTCGAGGGTAGTCCGTGTATCTATATGCACCTCAGATAGCAACTTACCTATAGAAATTAGACAATTTGGTACAATTTTTAACCGTTTTGATCCATCATGTTAGATTTTCTATTTTGGCGAAACTGAATACTTGTTTAAATAGCGTTACCGACAAGTGATAGAAGCCTTGATTCGTTTCTTGTTTCGAAATTGCGTATGCCGCCATTTGAAAATCCAACAATAACTTATAAATGTAGGAGTCACATAATTTTTAGTAGTTTTTCATAACATTTTAATTTATTACTATACATTTTCTCCTCCATTGAAACTCAGAACTCATTTAAATAGGACATTCAACAAATTATAAAAACCTTTCCATCATTCCATTCTTCGAGAGTAGTCTCGACCGCCGTATGGAAGTCGAACAGCTTATCCACATAAATTATAAATGTTTAGCACCTTACTTAAACTTTTTATCGGTTACCGTATATTTTTTTGCTTAAAAGAAACTTACTTAAATAGCATCATTTAGAAATTCTATCAGCATTTCTTCCTTTCAATCTTTGGAAGTTGTATGTTCTATCATATTGATCTCGTATAACAATTTATAACTAGTAATCATATTATTTCATCACCAATTTTATTCCCTTTTGATCCATCACTATAGATTTTCATTTCATTGAAAAACGAAAACTCATTATGAAGCGTCAGTGACATATTCCGAAATCATTTCCACCATTTCATGCTTCGAGGGTAGTCCGTGCATCTATATGCACCTCAGATAGCAACTTACCTCTAGAAATTAGACAATTTGGTACAATTTTTAACCGTTTTGATCCATCATGGTAGATTTTCTATTTTGGCGAAACTGAATACTTGTTTAAATAGCATTACCGACAAGTGATAGAAGCCTTGCTTCGTTTCTTGTTTCAAAATTGCGTATGCCGCCATTTGAAAATCCTACGATAACTTATATATGTAGGAGTCACATAATTTTTAGTATTTTTGATAACATTTTGATTTATTACTTTACATTTTCTCCTCCATTGAAACTCAGAACTCATTTAAATAGGACATTCGACACATTATAACAACTTTTCCATCATTCCATTCTTCGATTGTAGTCTCGACCGCCGTATGGAAGCCGAACAGCTTATCCACATAAATTATTCATGTTTAGCACCTTTACTTAAACTTTTGGTCTGTTACCCTATATTTTTTTCGCTTAAAAGAAACTTACTTAAATAGCATCATTTAGAAATTACATCAGTATTTCTTCCTTTCAACCTTTGGAAGTTGTATGTTCGACCATATTGATCTCGTATAACAACTTATAACTAGTAATCGTATAATTTTGTCACCAATTTTGTTCCCATTTCGATCCATCACTATAGATTTTCATTTCATTGAAAACTGAAAACTTATTAATGAAGCGTCATCGACATATTCCGAAATCATTTCCACCATTTCATGATTCGAGGGTAGTCCGTGCATCTATATGCACCTCAGATAGCAACTTACCTATAGAAATTAGACAATTTGGTTCAATTTTTAAGCGTTTTGATCCGTCATGGTAGATTTTCTATTTTGGCGAAACTGAATACTTGTTTAAATAGCATTACCGACAAGTGAAAGAAGCCTTGATTCGTTTCTTGTTTCGAAATTGCGTATGCCGCCATTTGAAAATCCAACAATAACTTATAAATGTAGGAGTCACATAATTTTTAGTAGTTTTTCACAACCTTTTAATTTATTACTATACATTTTCTCCTCCATTGAAACTCAGAACTCATTTAAATAGGACATTCAACAAATTATAAGAACCTTTCCATCATTCCATTCTTCGAGAGTAGTCTCGACCGCCGTATGGAAGTCGAACAGCTTATCCACATAAATTATTCATGTTTAGCACCTTTACTTAAACTTTTGATCCGTTACCGTATATTGTTTCGCTTAAAAAAACTTACTTAATTAGCATCACTTAGAAATTCCATCAGCATTTCTTCCTTTCAACCTTTGGAAGTTGTATGTTCTATCATATTGATCTCGTATAACAATTTATAACTAGTAATCATCTTATTTGATCACCAATTTTGTTCCCATTTTGATCCATCACTATAGATTTTCATTTCGTTGAAAACTGAAAACTTATTAATGAAGCGTCATCGACATATTCCGAAATCATTTCCACCATTTCATGATTCGTGGGTAGTCCGTGCATCTATATGCACCTCAGATAGCAACTTACCTATAGAAATTAGACAATTTGGTACAATTTTTAACCGTTTTGATCCATCATGGTAGATTTTCTATTTTGGCGAAACTGAATACTTGTTTAAATAGCATTACCGACAAGTGATAGAAGCCTTGATTCGTTTATTGTTTCGAAATTGCGTATGTCGCCATTTCAAAATCGAACAATAACTTATAAATGTAGGAGTCACATAATTTTTAGTAGTTTTTCATAACCTTTTGATTTATTACTATACATTTTCTCCTCCATTGAAACTCAGAACTCATTTAAATAGGACATTCAACAAATTATAAAAACCTTTCCATCATTCCATTCTTCGAGAGAAGTCTCGACCGCCGTATGGAAGTCGAACAGCTTATCCACATAAATTATAAATGTTTAGCACCTTACTTAAACTTTTTATCGGTTACCGTATATTTTTTTGCTTAAAAGAAACTTACTTAAATAGCATCATTTAGAAATTCTATCAGCATTTCTTCCTTTCAATCTTTGGAAGTTGTATGTTCTATCATATTGATCTCGTATAACAATTTATAACTAGTAATCATATTATTTCATCACCAATTTTATTCCCTTTTGATCCATCACTATAGATTTTCATTTCATTGAAAAATGAAAACTCATTATGAAGCATCAGTGACATATTCCGAAATCATTTCCACCATTTCATGCTTCGAGGGTAGTCCGTGCATCTATATGCACCTCAGATAGCAACTTACCTCTAGAAATTAGACAATTTGGTACAATTTTTAACCGTTTTGATCCATCATGGTAGATTTTCTATTTTGGCGAAACTGAATACTTGTTTAAATAGCATTACCGACAAGTGATAGAAGCCTTGCTTCGTTTCTTGTTTCAAAATTGCGTATGCCGCCATTTGAAAATCCTACGATAACTTATATATGTAGGAGTCACATAATTTTTAGTATTTTTGATAACATTTTGATTTATTACTTTACATTTTCTCCTCCATTGAAACTCAGAACTCATTTAAATAGGACATTCGACACATTATAACAACTTTTCCATCATTCCATTCTTCGATTGTAGTCTCGACCGCCGTATGGAAGCCGAACAGCTTATCCACATAAATTATTCATGTTTAGCACCTTTACTTAAACTTTTGGTCCGTTACCCTATATTTTTTTCGCTTAAAAGAAACTTACTTAAATAGCATCATTTAGAAATTACATCAGCATTTCTTCCTTTCAACCTTTGGAAGTTGTATGTTCGACCATATTGATCTCGTATAACAACTTATAACTAGTAATCGTATAATTTTGTCACCAATTTTGTTCCCATTTCGATCCATCACTATAGATTTTCATTTCATTGAAAACTGAAAACTTATTAATGAAGCGTCATCGACATATTCCGAAATCATTTCCACCATTTCATGATTCGAGGGTAGTCCGTGCATCTATATGCACCTCAGATAGCAACTTAACTATAGAAATTAGACAATTTGGTTCAATTTTTAACCGTTTTGATCCGTCATGGTAGATTTTCTATTTTGGCGAAACTGAATACTTGTTTAAATAGCATTACCGACAAGTGAAAGAAGCCTTGATTCGTTTCTTGTTTCGAAATTGCGTATGCCGCCATTTGAAAATCCAACAATAACTTATAAATGTAGGAGTCACATAATTTTTAGTAGTTTTTCACAACCTTTTAATTTATTACTATACATTTTCTCCTCCATTGAAACTCAGAACTCATTTAAATAGGACATTCAACAAATTATAAAAACCTTTCCATCATTCCATTCTTCGAGAGTAGTCTCGACCGCCGTATGGAAGTCGAACAGCTTATCCACATAAATTATTCATGTTTAGCACCTTTACTTAAACTTTTGATCCGTTACCGTATATTGTTTCGCTTAAAAAAACTTACTTAATTAGCATCACTTAGAAATTCCATCAGCATTTCTTCCTTTCAACCTTTGGAAGTTGTATGTTCTATCATATTGATCTCGTATAACAATTTATAACTAGTAATCATCTTATTTGATCACCAATTTTGTTCCCATTTTGATCCATCACTATAGATTTTCATTTCGTTGAAAACTGAAAACTTATAAATGAAGCGTCATCGACATATTCCGAAATCATTTCCACCATTTCATGATTCGTGGGTAGTCCGTGCATCTATATGCACCTCAGATAGCAACTTACCTATAGAAATTAGACAATTTGGTACAATTTTTAACCGTTTTGATCCATCATGGTAGATTTTCTATTTTGGCGAAACTGAATACTTGTTTAAATAGCATTACCGACAAGTGATAGAAGCCTTGATTCGTTTCTTGTTTCGAAATTGCGTATGCCGCCATTTCAAAATCGAACAATAACTTATAAATGTAGGAGTCACATAATTTTTAGTAGTTTTTCATAACCTTTTGATTTATTACTATACATTTTCTCCTCCATTGAAACTCAGAACTCATTTAAATAGGACATTCAACAAATTATAAGAACCTTTCCATCATTCCATTCTTCGAGAGTAGTCTCGACCGCCGTATGGAAGTCGAACAGCTTATCCACATAAATTATTCATGTTTAGCACCTTTACTTAAACTTTTTATCCGTTACCGTATATTTTTTCGCTTAAAAGAAACTTACTTAAATAGCATCATTTAGAAATTCCATCAACATTTCTTCCTTTCAACCTTTGGAAGTTGTATGTTCGACCATATTGATCTCGTATAACAACTTATAACCAGTAATCATATTATTTCATCACCAATTTTATTCCCTTTTGATCCATCACTATAGATTTTCATTACGTTGAAAACTGAAAACTTATTAATGAAGCGTCATTGACATATTCCGAAATCATTTCCACCATTTCATGATTCGAGGGAAGTCCGTGTATCTATATGCACCTCAGATGGCAACTTACCTATAGAAATTAGACAATTTGGTACAATTTTTAACCGTTTTGATCCATCATGGTAGATTTTCTATTTTGGCGAAACTGAATACATGTTTAAATAGCATTACCGACAAGTGATAGAAGCCTTGCTTCGTTTCTTGTTTCGAAATTGCGTATGCCGCCATTTGAAAATCCTACGATAACTTATATATGTAGGAGTCACATAATTTTTAGGATTTTTGATAACCTTTTGATTTATTACTTTACATTTTCTCCTCCATTGAAACTCAGAACTCATTTAGATTGGACATTCGACACATTATAACAACCTTTCCATCATTCCATTCTTCGATTGTAGTCTCGAGCGCCGTATGGAAGCCGAACAGCTTATCCACATAAATTAATCATGTTTAGCACCTTTACTTAAACTTTTGATCCATTACCGTATATTTTTTCGCTTAAAAAAACTTACTTAATTAGCATCACTTAGAAATTCCATCAGCATTTCTTTCTTTCAACCTTTGGAAGTTGTATGTTCTATCATATTGATCTCGTATAACAATTTATAACTAGTAATCATCTTATTTGATCACCAATTTTGTTCCCATTTTGATCCATCATTATAGATTTTCATTTCATTGAAAACTGAAAACTTATTAATGAAGCGTCATTGACATATTCCGAAATCATTTCCACCATTTCATGATTCGAGGGTAGTCCGTGCATCTATATGCACCTCAGATAGCAACTTACCTATAGAAATTAGACAATTTGGTACAATTTTTAACCGTTTTGATCCATCATGGTAGATTTTCTATTTTGGCGAAACTGAATACATATTTAAATAGCATTACCAACAAGTGATAGAAGCCTTGATTCGTTTCTTGTTTCGTAATTGCGTATGCCGCCATTTGAAAATCGAACAATAACTTATAAATGTAGGAGTCACAAAATTTTTAGTAGTTTTTCAAAACCTTTTAATTAATTACTATACATTTTCTCCTCCATTGAAACTCAGAACTCATTTAAATAGGACATTCAACAAATTATAAAAACCTTTCCATCATTCCATTTTTCGAGATTAGTCTCGACCGCCGTATGGAAGTCGAATAGCTTATCCACATAAATTATTCATGTTTAGCACCTTTACTTAAACTTTTGATCCGTTACCGTATATTTGTTTCGCTTAAAAGAAACTTACTTAAATAGCATCATTTAGAAATTACATCAGCATTTCTTTCTTTCAACCTTTGGAAGTTGTATGTTCGACCATATTGATCTCGTATAACAACTTATAACTAGTAATCATATAATTTCGTCACCAATTTTGTTCCCATTTCGATCCATCACTATAGATTTTCATTTCATTGAAAACTGAAAACTTATTAATGAAGCGTCATCGACATATTCCAAAATCATTTCCACCATTTCATGATTCGAGGGTAGTCCGTGCATCTATATGCACCTCAGATAGCAACTTACCTATAGAAATTAGACAATTTGGTACAATTTTTAACCGTTTTGATCCATCATGGTAGATTTTCTATTTTGGCGAAACTGAATACTTGTTTAAATAGCATTACCGACAAGTGATAGAAGCCTTGATTCGTTTATTGTTTCGAAATTGCGTATGCCGCCATTTCAAAATCGAACAATAACTTATAAATGTAGGAGTCACATAATTTTTAGTAGTTTTTCATAACCTTTTGATTTATTACTATACATTTTCTCCTCCATTGAAACTCAGAACTCATTTAAATAGGACATTCAACAAATTATAAGAACCTTTCCATCATTCCATTCTTCGAGAGTACTCTCGACCGCCGTATGGAAGTCGAACAGCTTATCCACATAAATTATTCATGTTTAGCACCTTTACTTAAACTTTTTATCCGTTACCGTATATTTTTTCGCTTAAAAGAAACTTACTTAAATAGCATTATTTAGAAATTCCATCAACATTTCTTCCTTTCAACCTTTGGAAGTTGTATGTTCGACCATATTGATCTCGTATAACAACTTATAACTAGTAATCATATTATTTCATCACCAATTTTATTCCCTTTTGATCCATCACTATAGATTTTCATTACGTTGAAAACTGAAAACTTATTAATGAAGCGTCATTGACATATTCCGAAATCATTTCCACCATTTCATGATTCGAGGGAAGTCCGTGTATCTATATGCACCTCAGATGGCAACTTACCTATAGAAATTAGACAATTTGGTACAATTTTTAACCGTTTTGATCCATCATGGTAGATTTTCTATTTTGGCGAAACTGAATACATGTTTAAATAGCATTACCGACAAGTGATAGAAGCCTTGCTTCGTTTCTTGTTTCGAAATTGCGTATGCCGCCATTTGAAAATCCTACGATAACTTATATATGTAGGAGTCACATAATTTTTAGGATTTTTGATAACCTTTTGATTTATTACTTTACATTTTCTCCTCCATTGAAACTCAGAACTCATTTAGATTGGACATTCGACACATTATAACAACCTTTCCATCATTCCATTCTTCGATTGTAGTCTCGAGCGCCGTATGGAAGCCGAACAGCTTATCCACATAAATTAATCATGTTTAGCACCTTTAATTAAACTTTTGATCCGTTACCGTATATTTTTTCGCTTAAAAAAACTTACTTAATTAGCATCACTTAGAAATTCCATCAGCATTTCTTTCTTTCAACCTTTGGAAGTTGTATGTTCTATCATATTGATCTCGTATAACAATTTATAACTAGTAATCATCTTATTTGATCACCAATTTTGTTCCCATTTCGATCCATCACTATAGATTTTCATTTCGTTCAAAACTGAAAACTTATTAATGAAGCGTCATCGACATATTCCGAAATCATTTCCACCATTTCATGTGCTTCGAGGGTAGTCCGTGCATCTATATGCACCTCAGATAGCAACTTACCTATAGAAATTAGACAATTTGGTACAATTTTTAACCGTTTTGATCCGTCATGGTAGATTTTCTATTTTGGCGAAACTGAATACTTGTTTAAATAGCATTACCGACAAGTGATAGAAGCCTTGATTCGTTTATTGTTTCGAAATTGCGTATGCCGCCATTTGAAAATCCAACAATAACTTATAAATGTAGGAGTCACATAATTTTTAGTAGTTTTTCATAACCTTTTGATTTATTACTATACATTTTCTCCTCCATTGAAACTCAGAACTCATTTAAATAGGACATTCAACAAATTATAAGAACCTTTCCATCATTCCATTCTTCGAGAGTACTCTCGACCGCCGTATGGAAGTCGAACAGCTTATCCACATAAATTATTCATGTTTAGCACCTTTACTTAAACTTTTTATCCGTTACCGTATATTTTTTCGCTTAAAAGAAACTTACTTAAATAGCATTATTTAGAAATTCCATCAACATTTCTTCCTTTCAACCTTTGGAAGTTGTATGTTCGACCATATTGATCTTGTATAACAACTTATAACTAGTAATCATATTATTTCATCACCAATTTTATTCCCTTTTGATCCATCACTATAGATTTTCATTACGTTGAAAACTGAAAACTTATTAATGAAGCGTCATTGACATATTCCGAAATCATTTCCACCATTTCATGATTCGAGGGAAGTCCGTGTATCTATATGCACCTCAGATGGCAACTTACCTATAGAAATTAGACAATTTGGTACAATTTTTAACCGTTTTGATCCATCATGGTAGATTTTCTATTTTGGCGAAACTGAATACATGTTTAAATAGCATTACCGACAAGTGATAGAAGCCTTGCTTCGTTTCTTGTTTCGAAATTGCGTATGCCGCCATTTGAAAATCCTACGATAACTTATATATGTAGGAGTCACATAATTTTTAGGATTTTTGATAACCTTTTGATTTATTACTTTACATTTTCTCCTCCATTGAAAGTCAGAACTCATTTAGATTGGACATTCGACACATTATAACAACCTTTCCATCATTCCATTCTTCGATTGTAGTCTCGAGCGCCGTATGGAAGCCGAACAGCTTATCCACATAAATTAATCATGTTTAGCACCTTTACTTAAACTTTTGATCCGTTACCGTATATTTTTTCGCTTAAAAAAACTTACTTAATTAGCATCACTTAGAAATTCCATCAGCATTTCTTTCTTTCAACCTTTGGAAGTTGTATGTTCTATCATATTGATCTCGTATAACAATTTATAACTAGTAATCATCTTATTTGATCACCAATTTTGTTCCCATTTCGATCCATCACTATAGATTTTCATTTCATTGAAAACTGAAAACTTATTAATGAAGCGTCATCGACATATTCCGAAATCATTTCCACCATTTCATGATTCGAGGGTAGTCCGTGCATCTATATGCACCTCAGATAGCAACTTACTTATAGAAATTAGACAATTTGGTTCAATTTTTAACCGTTTTGATCCGTCATGGTAGATTTTCTATTTAGGCGAAACTGAATACTTGTTTAAATAGCATTACAGACAAGTGAAAGAAGCCTTGATTCGTTTCTTGTTTCGAAATTGCGTATGCCGCCATTTGAAAATCCAACAATAACTTATAAATGTAGGAGTCACATAATTTTTAGTAGTTTTTCACAACCTTTTAATTTATTACTATACATTTTCTCCTCCATTGAAGCTCAGAACTCATTTAAATAGGACATTCAACAAATTATAAAAACCTTTCCATCATTCCATTCTTCGAGAGTAGTCTCGACCGCCGTATGGAAGTCGAACAGCTTATCCACATAAATTATTCATGTTTAGCACCTTTACTTAAACTTTTTATCCGTTACCGTATATTTTTTCGCTTAAAAGAAACTTACTTAAATAGCATCACTTAGAAATTCCATCAGCATTTCTTCCTTTCAACCTTTGGAAGTTGTATGTTCTATCATATTGATCTCGTATAACAATTTATAACTAGTAATCATCTTATTTGATCACCAATTTTGTTCCCATTTTGATCCATCACTATAGATTTTCATTTCGTTCAAAACTGAAAACTTATTAATGAAGCGTCATCGACATATTCCGAAATCATTTCCACCATTTCATGTGCTTCGAGGGTAGTCCGTGCATCTATATGCACCT